>NW_026126075.1:0-261584 GCF_943737965.1 Phodopus roborovskii | reverse complement strand
AGACTTCATAATATCTTATTCCAATTATTATGCTTTAGTATTATTCTCTAATTATCTATTCCAGCTTTACTTATTCTGCTAAATGAGTTTTAGAAGAATGCACACTAAATAAAACCTTTTTAAAATTTTATGACAGTCACAATAATCACGCTCTTTTTGCATCTTACTCTGTAACAGTCAAATTCAATTAGTTATTCAAATTGGCAAAGCATCTTTTACATTTTTTCATAAAGAATCTAAGTGAAAAGGCTGTAGTTATCTTTCAATTAAGTTATCCATATTTCAAAAATAGCAGATGTAAAATGAGAAAGCTAGATGATTTTAAATGTTTTCATAGTAGTATTCCAATGAAGTAACATCAGCTGTATGAAACACTGAACAGAGATTTCAAAGACATGTTCGTTAAAAATCTGGGCACAGATAATTACATGGGGAATTCTTCTAACCTCTGGTACCCATTTAGAGATCCAAAAGTAATTCCTGAGAGATATGGAATGTATACAGGACAATTCAGGATGTAAGAATCTCTTCTGAATAATTCCTAAATCCCTAAAGTACAGCTGATTTTGATGATGATAGGATTTACCTATTTGTTGAGTTATAAGTTCATAAGGGTACAATTTCAAATTTAGCTAGCTATCTAAGCTTTGAAATATGTCAGAATAGATTTGAGGAATCTGTACTGTACAAAATATACTACGTCTTAACTAAATTAACAATAAATTAAACAAGTTAATGAGCCAATTTTTATGACACACAGCTATATCCTGCTTTAGTTACTCAGTCGTTGAGTAATTGAGGAGTATTATTACTACAGCACCACGACACATGAGTATTAAGTATTAAGTATATTTATTAATTAAACCTAATATGACCAGGCAGTGGTGGCATATGTGTGGTCTAGAGAGCTAGGTCCAGCACATCTCAGGCTGTACACAGAGAAATCCTGTCTCAAAAAATAAACTTAATATTTACTGACTTAAACTGTTTATCTACATGATGCTTGAATTGATATTGTACATGCAGACATCTTAATTTGGCTAGAAAAATGATGTTTGACTACGAAATAGTTTTAATACCATTCATGAATTTAAAACTTTATGTATGGATTATATGTATAGGTTATCCTTCACTTTTACTGTAATGGACTTATAATAAAATTCTTTAACTATAATTTCTGAAGGAAATCTTTCGTTCTTAGTATAGCCACTACTTAGTTTGAATAAATACACATTTGATATCACTGCTGTAGGTAAGAGTACTGAGAAGCTTCTGTAAGGCAAAGGATACAGTTGATAAGACCAAATTGCAGCCCACAGACTGTGAAAAGATCTTCACCAACCCCACATCTGATAGAGGGCTGATCTCCAAAATATAAGAACTCAAGAAACTAGTCACTAAAACATCAAATAACCCTATTAAAAAGTGGGGTACAGAACTGAATAGAGAGTTCTCAATAGAGGAATACAAAATTGCTCAATATCCTTAGCCATCTGAAAATGAAAATAAAAACAATTCTGAGATACCATCTTACTGCTGTCAGAATGGCTAAAATAAGAAACACCAATGATAATTTATGCTGGAGAGGATGTGGAGAAAGCGGAACACTCCTACAGTGCTGGTGGGACTGCAAACTTAAACAGCCATTTTGGAGATCAGTATAGTGGTCCCTCAGGAAAATTGGAATCAAACTACCACAGGTTCTGGCAATTCCACTCTTAGGTATATATCCAAAAGATTCACATCCATGCAGTCAAGATGTCTGTTCAACTACATTCATAGCAGCATTATTTGTAATAGCAAGAGCCTGGAAGCAACCTAGACAACTCTCAGCTAATGAATGGATAAAGACGATGTGGCACATTTATACAATGGAATACTACTTAATGGGGGGGGGTGGGCAATGGAATATTGAAATTCCCAGGCAAATGAATGGAACTTGAACAAACCGTCTTGAGTAAGGAAACCTGGTCAGAAAAAGAGGAACATGGTATATATTCATTCATATGTGGATGTTAGACATAAAGCAAAGGATCAACAGCTTATATTTCATACCGCCAGAGAAACAAGGATACAAGGAGCAACCTAAGAGATTCATACGAGGTCCCTCACAGAAGGGGAAAGGAACAAGAACTCCTGAGTATGTTGTGAGTGCAGGGGGCAGTGAGTGGAGGGGAAGTTAGGAGAAAGAGAAGGGGAGGAGAGGAGAACACCTGGGACCAGGAAGATTTAGTTGGGGGACAAATAGATGAGAGAGAGAGAGAAAAAAGAGATACCATAATAGAGGAAGCTGTTATAGGTTTGAGGAGAAAACTCACTCTAGAAACATGTTCAGAGACCTACAAAGATGACTCAAACTAACAATCTGAGCAACAGTAGAAAGGCTACCTTATATGCCCTTCCCTGTAAATGAGATTGATACCTAACTTATATGACATCACAGATCCCTCATCTAGTAGCTGATAGAAACAGAACCAGACACCCACAGCTAAATACTGAGCTGAACTCCTGCAATCCAGTAGCAGAGAGAGAGGAGTATTAAGGAAAGGGGTCAAGATCAGGCTACAGAAACCCACAGATACAGCTGACCTGAACAAGGGGGAGCTTATGGACCGACCCCCATACTGATAGCTCAGAAACCAGAATTGGACTGACTCAGACCCCCTGAACATGGGTCTCAGTTATAAGGCCTGTGCAGTCTAAGGGACCTCTGACAGTGGAACCAGGATGTATCCCTAGTACATGAAAGGACTTTGGGAGCATATTACCCATGGAGGGATACCCCCTTAGCCTAGAGATGTGTGTGTGTGTGTGTGTGTGTGTGTGTGTGTGTGTGTGTGTCCTAGTCCCTACTCCAAATGACTTGACAGATTTTGATGATCCCTCCTGGAAGTCATCATCCTACCTGTGAAGTGAGGGTGGGAATGACAGGTGAGGGGGAATTCGGGGGCATGGGAGTGTGGGAGGGAAAGAGAACTGGGATTGATATGTAAAATAGGAAAAAATAATAAATAAAGAATATTTTAAGGTAACATGTTTAATTATTTCACTTGGAAGGAAATAACAACATATTTATAAGCATTAATAAGTATTAGTTCTGCATTTTTATATAAAGTGATTGGATCACAGAAATGTTAGCCTACATAAAATGCCAATAAATTTTGGAGTAAGATTCAAACTTCAATGTGTTTCTCTGAGCTTCCAGAATCATGCTAAAATGTGATTTACTTACTGGGGAAGTGAAAAGAAAACAACATTTAAATCATAAAAGCTAAATTTATTAAGATTTTAACTTTTCCCAAAAATATACTATTAATAACCAGTCTTCCCTGCATCACTTTTCAAATACTATTTACCTTCTTTACTTATGTGCCACATTGTATTTGTGGGATTGAGTTGATCTTAGTTCATTCTACACTAGAGTAACATGTAACCCTTTGCCTTAGAGAAATGCACTTGCATATTTATTTATGCCTAACATCTTATATAGAATTTTAAAGCTGCAAGAATGACAAGATGAACTAAAACCGTGGTGTGTACAAGTGCCCTGATTTTTTTTTCTGGGACATGGAACTTGCAATTTTAAAACTGAAAAAATATTGGACAATCCATGACAAGCTTATGATCCAAAACTGGAACTTTTATATAACATTTTAATACAGACATCTTACCAGGAGTAAAGCCTTATTTTTTGTATATAAAATTAATTTTTATATATAAAAGAGAACATGGCAAACCAGGAAAATGAAATTTTCCTTGGTCATACATTTCACTTTGTATTTTTCTACAAATGAGAATTAATACACAATTTACAACAGTCTAAGATCATAAGAATTATATAAGTTAGAATTTATCAATCATATAACAATTCTTGTTATAGATCAACTATTAACAAAAATGAAAACTTTATTGCTTGGTTTAATTAAGACAAGATAACCTTTCATAATTATTCAAAAACTCTTTACATCATATATGTAACATTGATCTAAAGCTAAGCATAGTTAATGAGTCTGCCTTATAATAAAATTTATTTAAAGGCATCAAAATATAGTCAAAAGTTCAATATACTCTCAAAATATGAGACTTGAATTATGCAGTAATTTGGAGATTCAATTTCTGAAAGACTTACAAATGTTTGTAACGATATTTTCTTCTAATTATTTTCTGCACATAGTCTTTCTCTTCCTACAACATTAGGCTCAGCAATATCAATTATTATTTATTCATTTCACCACAATTATTTCAAGATGAGCTTTAGTCACTATTGTCTATAAAATATGGTACATTATATAAATTGAATAATAAATTTAATTCTGGCCCCAAAGAAACTCATAATGCCTATTGCTACTCAATTGATTTCTCTATCCTTAAACACAATCAGAAGATAATTATATAGGAGACATACTTAAGGTAACTCTTGGAAAAATAAGATCTTTTACGTTAACAGTATTTGGATCAACCTTGTGACCAGGCAAATAATAAATAGATAAATACATAAATAAATCCTTTATCACAGAGGGCTATTTGAAGAAATATTTTTGAAACTTTTTGACCTAAGCATATAAAAATTAAAATTAATGACTCTCAATTATTATTATTTTCAGTAATATACTCAAGAAAATGTTTCCAGTTTGCTCTGTGAAAGGATTCTAAACATTAATAAAAGAGCACTTGATGAGAGATGTCAGTCTGTAAATATGTTTCTCATACTGGTTAATGAATAAAGCACTGTTGGCCATTAGGAAAGCATGATGGTCGGGACTAGGAGACAAGGAGGATTCGAGGAAGCAGTAAGGAGGAGTCAAGATGGAGAGTCTTGAGAGAACAGGATGCCATCCAGCTCTCCGGTAAGATGAGACCATGTGGAAATACATAGATTAACAAAAATGGGTTAACAATTAAGACAGAGCTAGCTGATAAGAAACTAGTACCTGGCCAACAGCATTATATCAATACAGAGTCTCTGTGTGTTATTTGTGGCTGGCACGGTAGCAGGACTAGACCAGCGGTGAGTGGAAAAACGTACTCCTTAAAAGCACTTTGGAGAAAAATCAAGTAGGGTATGGGCTCATTCAAAGTTACAATCTTTCAGTGACATGATTTTCTTAGTTTATTAAAAAAATCAGCAAAAACTCATTATGTAAAGCTGTACAGTTATGAAATTACCTGACAAGTTTACATAGTCAACCATGTGCGTACATTTCTTGTGTAAAATTTAACCAAAAAACAAGAGACAGTTACAAAGTTTGTAAACCATGTTCTTTAGAGGAGATTGATTTCTTGTCACTCAATATAAATCAAATTGGTTCTGAAAGGAATGGAACGTGTTTGCTTAAACTTGGTAACTCGCAAAGCACAGTGACTTTATAAATATCTAGCTAATGTTCCATTTATATCCTATTCACATTTCAAGTATATTTCCCAATGAATTATTTGTGTGTACCCATACCTAAAAGTAGTCTATGCAAATTGCATAGTATAAATATTATAATATATATCAATATATATATATATCAATATATATATGTATATATATATATATATATGACACTCAGTATATAGTGTTGATATTTAGCTACAAAGCCTTATTGCTTGAATGCTGTGGTTATCATCATCTGTGTCATCCTTATTACTATCATTATAGTGTTTAATACTCAATTCTGGCCATCGTGGATGCAAGACATTCACCCTGACACTAAGATATATGTCCAGTCCTTACTTTTCACCTATTAGAACAAATGTCCAGAGACCTGTCCTGATAGTTACTCTCAATGATACTACATACTGCATAGATCAGATCCTTTAATAACCTTGCTTACAAATTCTACTGTCCATTATAAAAAAAAAAACAAGAATAGTTCCCTGTGTGCATTATTATTATCAATAGAAAAGTGTACAAATATAGCTAAGTTCTTAAGAGAAGTTAGTATTTCTCTGAGTTTTTTTTTTTTTTTTTATTTCCTTACTGTTATTCTGCAGGAACTATTATCTTGGAAATAATAACAGTTCAATAGAAAGTAGAAGGAATAAACTGAAATAGCAGGTGTTAAATCTGTGTATAGGAAACATGTCTCTACCCAATGATTTCTATTGTTTTGTTGTTGCTGATATTTAATTTCATATGGTAGACCTAGAGTTCACTGTGCAATCCAATGCTGCTTCCTGTCTCCCCGATGCTAAGAACACATGCATATGCAACAATACAAAGCTAATATTTCTGTTTCTATTTCCTCTTCATTAACTTAGTTCCATATTTTACTATTAAGAAATAGTTCTCAAAAACCAGGTAAGCTGCCTGAAGTTCTTCTCTTCTCTCTTTGTTCCCCCAGATCCGATCCCCCAGTCTCACCCTCAGTTCTGCACCAGAACACCTGTGGTAGCTCTACTTTTCCCATCTCTTGGGGATCCCACAGATCTTTTAACCTCCTTCTAAACTCCTTATTTTCTCCTAGCCACAAACCCCAGCAGGAAGCCCTTGCCATTAAAGAGCTACTCCTGCCAAGGAAATAAGTAAAATAAAGGCAGATCCATTCTTCTCCTCTGCACTCCCAGATCAAATCCCCTAATCTTATTCTCAGCTCTATAACAGAAAACCAGGTATGGTCTCCATTTCCTCTCTAATCCCATTCCTAACAGAACACAAAGATCTTCTCCCTCAAATCCCCCCCCACTAATCCCATTATCTCAGCTTCCAACACCAGCAGGCATTCCCTGGGAACACACAGCTCTTCAGGCCAAGGAAAGAGGTAAATGAAGTGAAGACCTTCACCACTTACTTCTGCCTTTCAAGCCATATCTTCAACATAACATCAGAGGCAGCCTTCTTTTCACCCTCAGGTCACATCTCCTATGGATCACAAAGACCTCCCCTTCTTAATCTCCTTACCCCCATTTTTTTGCATTATCCAAGCCCCCAGGTCCTGTGTACACTTCCCACTCACAAACAGACCACTCCTACCAAGATAGCAGGTAAGCTATCTGTAGATAATCCTCTCTCCTCCAGTTACTCCAGATCCAATGCTCCATTCTTATCCCCAGTGCTGTAACACTGGGTAACCTCATTGTCTTCTACCATTCCAGATAAAATAAGCAGTGGATCCTGGTTGAACACTCAGCTTTCCTCCCTCCTGTGAATACCTTCATACCTGTAGTCTATCAACATTCCTTAGTGTCAACTCCCATTACCCAGAAATACAATTTATCTGGAAACCCTGGTGGCTTTAATTATCAGGTCCAATGAAAATTTCCTAACAGGTAACTCACAGGAATCATACTTTCTGAAAATCTAGAACAGAAACAGAAACAAAGGAAAACGCCCACCCAACAAACACAAATAAAGAAAACATCACCTGGATACATAATCATCCCACACCGAGATCCCTAGATGTCAGCACAAGTACACAATCAACATCCACCAAGGCACTGTCTCCACTAAAGCCAACTATCCTACCATCAGGCCCTAAATATTCAAACAAAGCTGAAGCACAAGAAAAAGACTTTAACAAGTAAGTATATGAAGATGGTAGATTGTAGGTATTATAAGAAGAAGAAATGAATAAATCCCTTGAAGAATTCCTGAAACACACACAAAAAAAAAAAAAAAACAAAAAAAAAAACTGAAGGAAATTAATAAATATCTTAAAGAAATCCAAGAAAACACAAACAGTTGAAGGAAATGAATAAGACCATTCAAGACCTTAAATTAGAAGAAGAATCATCAAAGAAAGAACAAACTCAGCGAATACTGGAAATGAAAAATTTAGGAATTTACACAGAAACCACAGAGGCAAGCATCACAAACATAATGTAAGTAATAAAAGGGGGGATCTCAGGCATTGAAAATACAAGAATTAAAGAAATAGATACTTTGTTCTAAGAAAGTATTAAATTAAAAAAGTAAAAACTGACTGAAAATATTTAGGAAATGGGGGACACTATGGAGATATCAAACCTGAGAACAATAGGAATATAGGAAAGGGAAGTAACCCAGTTCAAAGGCATAGAAAATGTTTTCAACATAATCATAGAAGAAATTTTTCTTAACCTAAAGAAGGTGATGATTATAAAGGATACAAGAACCACACAGAGCATGAAATAAGATGGAACTGAAAAGAAAGTAACCTCAGCACATAATAATAAAAACATTACATGTATAGAAAAAAGAAAAAATATTAAATGTTGGGGGGGGGCGAAGTGACCTATTAGAATTGCACTTGACTTTTCAATAGGAACACTAAAACTCAGAAGGAGATATATATATATATATATATATATATATATATATATATATATATCAGACTCTAACTGTCCACAGGCTCCAGACCAATCTAAAAGAACAAGCAAAACTTTCAATCACCAAAGACAGATAAAAGTAAGATGTTGCATGAAAAAGCCAAATTTAAGCCTCACACACTGATAAGGAGACTTTTTCCCCTAAGATAATTTTTTTATTTAAATTTGAAACAAGATTGTTTTACATGTCCATCCCAATTCCTTGCACCCTCCCTTCCTCCCCTGCCCTACTCCCATCAACCCCCACTCCATTCCTTTCTGCTCCTGGGCGGGGAGGAGGGGGTTAATGTCTGCTGGGAAGTCTTCAAAGTCTGTCATATCATTTGGGATGACCCCAACTAACAATCTAAGCAATAGTGGAGAGGCTACCTTAAATGCCTTCCCTAATAATGAGTTTGATGACTACCTTATATGTCATCCTAGAGAATTCATCTAGTAGCTGATGGAAGCAGAAGGAGACACCCACAGCTATACAATGCTGAGGAGACTTTAACACTCCACTCTCACCAATGGACAGGTCATCCAGAGAAAAGCTTAATATAAAAATGCTGGAACTACCAGACATTATAAACCAAATGAAACTAACATACATTTATAAAATATTTCACCCAAACTCATAAGAGTATCCCTTTTTCTTTTCACTTCATAAAACTTTTCCAAACTTGAATACATATTCGAACACAAAGCAATTCTCAACATAGAGAATATTGAAATAACTCCCTTAATCCTATCAGAGCACCAGGGATTAAAGATGGATTTCAACAACAACAGAACCCAACAAACTCATGAAAACAGAACAATACCCTGCTTAATGACTACTGTGTCAAGGAAGAAATAAAGAAAGAAGTTAAAGACTTCCTAGAATTCAATGAGAAGGAAGACACAACATACCCAAAACTTGTGGGACACAAAGAAAGCAGTATTAAGAGGAAAGTTCATTGTACTAAGTGCCTACATAATAAAGCTAGAGAGCTCTCATACAACACACCTGAAAGCTCTGGAACAAAAAGTAATCAGATCCAAGAGGAACAAAAGTCAAGAAATAATTACACTGAGGGCTGAAATCAACAGTACAGACAGAAAGAGAACAATACAAAGAAGCATTGAAACAAAGAGTTGGTTCTTTGCTAAAAATCTGTAAGATAGTCAAACCCTTAACAAAACTAACTAAAAGGCAATGAGATAATATACAAGTTAGGAAAAACAGAAATAAAAAGGGAGATGTACAGCAAACACCTGGGGAATACATGCTTTAAAAACCTGTGCTATATAAAATTGGAAAAATCTAAAAGAAACAAATAACTTTCTTAATAAAAACCACTTACCTAAGTTTAATCAGGATCTGATATCCAATTTGAATTGCTCCATAGTCCCTAGTGAAATGGAAGTAAACATTAGATTTCCCCACCTAACACAGATTTTTACTAGAGTTTCAAAATAGAGTTTCCACATCAATACTCCTCAAATTATTTCACAAAATAGAAACTTTGTCCAATTCATTTAATGAGGGCAAACACAAACCACATAAATAGCCAACAATTGAAGAGAATTTCAGGTTAGTTTTCCTTATGAATATAGATGCAAAATACTCAAAATACTTTCTAACCAAATCCAAGAATACATCAAAAAGATTATTCACTACAATATGATCATGTAACCTTATCCAAGAAGTGCAGAGATGGTTTGATATATGACAATCAGTCAATGTAATGACCACATTAAAAAAAATCAAAGGAAACAAACACAAAATCAGCAGCAGCAACAATAAAAACATTTGATCATTTCATTAGATGCCAAGAAGGCCTTTCATGATAAACAGTATATGCTTGAGAGAATGCAGAACAAAGGGAATACTCCTTCCTTGCTTGTGGTAGTGCAAACTTGTATGGCCACTTTGGAAGGTTGTGTGTCAGTTTCCCAGAAAACTGGAGTCAACCTACCACAAGAGCTACCTATACGACTCTTGGACATATACCCAAAGGATGTTCAATCACACCAAAAGGACATTTACTCTTTTATGTTTATTTGTAATAACTAAAATCTAGAAACAACTTAGATGTCCCTCACCAGAGGAAAGGATAAAGAAATTGTGGTACATTTATAAAATAAAGTATTACTCAGTTGTCAAAACAAAGACACCAGGAAATTTTAAGGCGAATGGATGGCACTAGAAAAATATCAACCTGAGTGAGTATCCAAGAATGAGAAAGACAAACATGGTATGTAGTCACTCATCAGTAGATATTTGTTGTTAAATAAATGATAACTATGCTACAATCTATAGACTCAGAGAGACAATATATCAAGGAGGGTTCATAAGGGGTATTTCTGAGAAAAGTAAATTGAAGATATTTCGTGAGTCGACCAAGGGCAAACGGGGATGGGAACATAGGAATGTGAGCAATCTGGTTGCTGGTGTTGAGGGAGAGAGTACTAAAAGAGACTACGGGAAAGACGTGGGACATTTCATAGTCAAGTATAAATCTGGTGCAAAGGAATCTCTCAGCAGTAACAGATATATAGCCTGAACTGGTCTTCTTCTGTGACCAGATTATGCTTATATCAATTGTTATCAGAGAGGCAACAACCAACAACTGATGGAAACAAAATCAGACCAACAAACAAATATTAGGCAGAGTTCCAGGATCCCTGCAAAGGAAGAGGAGAAAGGATTGTAAGAGCCAGAGTGTCAAGGACACCATAAGAAATCTCACAGAATGAACTAACTTGACAGTCAGGGAGCCTACAAGGGATGGACCTCGGTTTTTTGCATGTATGTTGTAGTTGTGTAGCTAGGTCCTCTTGGGGCTGTCTCTGACTCTTTTACAAGCTTTTGGGACCCTACTTCTCATACTGGGTCACCTTGTCCAGTCTTAGTACATAAAGAGGTACTTAGTCTTCTGTAACTTGATAAACCATGTTTTGTTGATACTCATGGGAGATCTGCCCCTTCCCTAAACAGAAATATAAAAGCAGTAGATTAGTTAGTGGGAGTAGAAGGGGTCTTGGGGTAAGGTCCTTGAAAGAACAGATGGTGGAGAAAATGCTGCCAGGATGTAAAACAAATAAATAAATTTAATTTTAAAAATTATTGGGAAGATTGGGACCCAGGGACAAATAGAAACATAATGAACAGTTTACAGCAAGCCTATAGCCAGCATGACCTTAAATTGACCGAAACTGAAGGCAATTCCATTAAAATCAGGAAAGGACAAGGTTTTCCAATTTCTCCATACCAATTCAATATAGTCCTTGAAGTTTTAGCTAAAGCAGTAAGAAAAATAAAAAAAGATCAAGGATATACAAATTGAAAAAGAAGAAGTCAAAATATCCTTCATAAATATAACAGTATACATAAGTGACCCTAGAAATTCAACTCAGAAATCCTATAGTGTGCAGATAATACTTTTAGCACAGTAACTGGATACAAATTTAACTCAGGAAATTCAATAGCTTTCTCTTCCTATATACAAATGTCAAACTGAATGAAAAAGAAATCAGGGAAGCAGCACCATTCACAATAGCTTCAAATAATACAAAATATCTTGGGATAACTCTAAATAGGCAAGTATAAGAATTGTATAAGACTTCAAGTCTTTGAAAAACAAAATGAAGAAGATATCAGAAGCTCTCTCATGCTCTTGGATAAGTAAGATTAACATAGCAAAAAAATGGCCATAGTACCAAACCAATCTACAAATTAAATGAAATGGCCATCAAAATTCCAACACAGTTATTTACAGACCTAGAAAGGACAGTTATCAATTCCAAGTGAAAATACAAAACTTCCAGGATAGCTAAAACAATCCCAAATATTAAAATAACTGTGCTAGGTATCACCATCCCTGATTTCTAGTTGTACTAAAGAACATAGTAAAAACATCATTATATTAACACCAAAACAAACACATTGATAAGTGGAATAAAATTGAAGACACAGATATAAACCAGCACACCTATAAACACCAGCCAGAAATATGTACTAGAAAAAGAAAGCATCTTTGTCAAATGGTGCCAGTCAAACTGGATGACTGTGTGCCGAAGAATGAAAAAAACCAAAAAACCCATATGTGTCCTGTACAAAACTCAAGTTCAAGTTTATCAAAGACCTCAATATAAAACTAAATATATTTGAACATGATAAAATAAAAAATGGAGAATAGCCTCTAATTCACTAGTATAGTAGAAGACTTCCTGCAAAGAACACCATGATTGTAATACTAAGATCAATCAACAATTACTAAATGGGGCCTCACAAAACAGAAAAGCTTCTGTAAGACAAAGGACATCATCATTTATACTAAGCAACAAGCTAGACAATGAGAAAATAGTTTTACCAATTCTAGTATAATAGAGGACTAACATCTAAAGTGAATTTAATACCTCAAGAAACTATACATCAACAAAACAAGATCTAAACATAGAATTCTCAATAGAGGAATCCCCAATCAATGAGAAATTCTTAAAGAAATGTTCCAACATCCTTAGCCATCAGGGAAATTCAAATCAAAACTTCTTTGTGATCCAATCTTACACCTGTCAGAATGAATATGATCAAAAACAAAAGTGACAACTCATGCTGGCAGGGATATAGAACAAAAGGAACACTCTGTCATTGCTGGTGGGAGTGCAAACTTGTGCAGCTACTATGTTAAACAATATGGCAGGTTTCTCAGAAAGTTGAAAATACATAGACCTCAAGATCCAGCTATACTAGTTTTCTGTATATACTCAAAGTATGCTCCATCCTACTACAAATACACTTGCTCAACTCTGTTTATTACCACTATATTTATAGCAGCTGGAAACTAAAAAACAATCTAGACTTCCCTTAACAGAAAAATAAATAAAGTGTGGTAAAATTACACAATGAAATAGCATTCAGATGTTTAAAAATGACATGAAATTACCAGGCACATTGATAGAACAAGTAAAAACATTATCCTGAGTGAGGTGACATATACCCAGAAAGATAAGCATGATATGTATTCACTTATATATAGATAATAGCCATTAAACGATAACCAGCCTATAATCTATAGACCTAGAGATGACATCTTTAGAGGAAAGTACTAGATAGGACACATGGATCTCCAAGGAGGGAGAAATAGAATAGATTTAATGAGTAGATTGAGGATGAATGGGGACAGAAGTAGGAGGAATGGGTTGGGAAGAAGAAGGGAGATAGGGTTCCTGTAGGGAATAGGAGGAAAGACAGCTGCAGATAAGGCACATTTAAGGGATAGTATGGAAACTAGTGCTGTGGAAATCCCCTACCACATATAAAAACAATCCTAATGAAGTCAACGACAGAGTACCAAATGTCCATGTCTTGTCATCAAACAAGGTTTGTACCAAGACTGGGTTGTATTCAATTGCATTATTGGTCAAAGTGGTCCATGGATATCCCCAAACAACATAATCTGTTGCAAAAACAATAACTCACCATCATCAAACTCATAGTTGGTTTCAAATGTCAAGGACAACAACACAAAACTCATTGAACAAGTAGAAGTTGAGCTGGAACCTACATAAAACTTTCACCCAAAGTTCTAGTTTTTCTGTAGAAGGTCCTCTTTAGTCCACAAAAGAAAGATGTAAATATTGACTGAGCTACAAAAGCTTTGACCTAAAACCTATCCTTCCTATAAGGTATGGTAGGCAATGGTGGCAAAGAACTTGTAGGAATAGGCAACGAGAATATGATTTGAATTCAGGCATACTCCATGAGAAGGAACCCAACCATACCCAACACTGCTATGGTGACCAAGAACCAGAGACTAGATAGACAACAGACCCAGGGTAAAATCAAACATTATTGGTCTTAAACAACTACTAATAATGTTGTAGATTATTTGTTTAACTATGAAAAGATGTGACCTTGCTTGCTTGCTTGATTTTATTAGACACCTGATTTGTCTAATAAAATGCAGTATGGCCAAAAGCATGGAAGGGGGTCTAGGCAAACTTCCAGGCAGGGAGACTAAGTAGGAGGAACAATTTAGCTTCAAGGAGAAAGAAAAAGAGATGCCAGGGGCCAACCAACCAGACATCTAGGAAGCAGGAAAGTACAACATACAGAACTGAAAGAAAAGTTACGAAGCCCTGTGGCAAAATGCAGATGAATAGAAACCTGTAAAATTAAGTAAAAGGAGCTAGTGGAACAAGCATAAGCTAAGGCTGAGCATTCATAATTAGTAAGAAGTCTCTGTGACTTTATTTGGGGCCTTGTCAGAGACAAGAAATTGCCATCTACATAATGATATTCTGCTACACTCATAGATCAGTAGTGCCTTACTCAGTCATCACTGAAACTTCTAATTGTAGCAAATGGAAACTGATGCTGAGGCCCACAAACACATATTACATGAAGAGAGACAGATGTTTGAATCACACATCTGTAAATGGGATATCTCCATCAAATTAATCCCCTCAGAGCTTAGCTAACCCCATAAAAGAGTAGAAAGAATGACTGTATGAACGAACCAAAGCAGATGGAAGGCACCAGGAGAAAAATACCCTCTGAATCAACTGAGCAAGATTCATATGAACTTTGCAGAGACTGATGCAGCAATCACAGAGCCTACAAGAGTCTGCAATAGGTCATTCATATATAATAGTAATATATAATAGTAAGCTTTTTGCTTACTATTTTCATGAACTCCTGTGTGTTGCAATAAGTAGATCTATGACATTTTTTTTGCCTGTTCTTGAGATTCTCTTTCTCCTGTTGGTCTGCTGTATCCAACTTCATTATGTTAGTTTTTGTTTCATCTTATAATATTTTGTTTGGCTTCTATCTCTTAGAAGTCTATTTTTATGAATGAAAGATAAAGAGGGTGTAGATCCAAATGAGAGGGGAATTGGAAAGAAACGTGGAGTGTTAGAGGGAGGGGAATTTGTAATCAAGATATATTAAAATGAACTGAACCTATTCAATAAATGGAAAAATATTTCTCAATTATTGTTAGAGAAAGAAGAAATTAAAATAATGCACAAAATGTAAGTATACAAGGGGTATGAAAGGGTGGTTCTGATTGTGTTACTCCAGTATAACTTGTTCACACTGAAGTGATATGAAATTTAAAATTGTAGTACAAAGTCTTTATTTCATTTTGCCTCTGTAGAGGTTCACAAAATACTTATTATAAAAGAAACTATATCTCAGTTTTGAATAGATATCAAGTACAATTTTTCATTTATAAACAACAATAATCTGGATACTTTCTGCTTGTCATGCAAGTATGAATACCTGAGTTTAATCCCTTGTACCACTGAAAACATTGGTCATGATAGTGCTTTCTTTTATTCCCATCTCTGAGACGGCAGGAACAAAAGGATCTATGGGGTTTGGTAGCTCACCTGCCTAGGTGAATCTGTGAGCTCCATGTTCAATGTGAGACCTCTTTTCAAACATATATGGTAAGAATAATTGAAGAAGAAAATCAACATCAAACACCTGTCTCCACATTCATATACAGGCATGAACACTGGCACTGGTACAAACACACAACAATACAGAAAAATCTGTAAAAACATATGCAATATTTTGCATTGGCTGTATAAAGTATGTTCATTCCTTATGAAAGTACAGATCATAAAATATATTTGAGGAACATAATTTTCCATGAGTTTATAAACACATTGAAGGAAATACTTGTAGATTATGATTGCATGATGATAGGTTACTTTTATGACAGAAACAGCCAAAACATTCTAAAAGTATTATTCTTAATGCAGTGCAATCTTCATATTCAGAGTTAATTAGAATCTTCAATAGAAAGATTGATCATTTGACTTCCTGTTTATATATAATCACCTGTAGAAAGCTATTATTCTGCTTGTTTCTTTTTCCTCAGTGACTCTTACTGCAGTGATATTCAATGGTCAATGCCTATGTAAGATTTGGAGATACTAAGACATACTTGAAATCTGCCCACAAAGAAATTATAGTCTTTTGAAAAAGATAAGATGACAGATTCATCAAGATAACTTAAAAATATCACAATAGAATGATAAACACAAAGGTGAAAATCAAAATTGCCATAGGAAAAGAAAAAAAATTGTCAAGGAATAGATGAATGAAGGTGGGAATTCTTTAATAAAGAAGTCTATTAAGTAATATATAACACGAATGTATTTAAGTAATAGCAAGGAAATTCATGTGATTGGATTAAGAAAATTTTAGAAGAAATACAAATTTTCTGTCTAAATATCTAGCTAGGATTTTCAAGCAACAAACATACTTTGAATGATAAAAAGCTTAGGTTTTATTTTCTCTATTGTTTATTACAAAAATTAATTTGGATTTTTATGAGCAAACTAAATAGAGATGGCAAGATGGCTCATTGGGTAAAGGCACTTGTTATCAAACCTAACAATCTGAGTTGGATTGATAGGACCCATATAGTCTTAAAGAACTAACTCCCATAAGCAGTATTCTGACGTCCCTACACAGAACAAGGCATATACCACCCCCCACACATGCACACATGCATGGTCATACCCACAAAATGTAACCTCAAGAAAAATCAACTAGGAAGTTTGGATCACAGTGCAATGGAGGAGTTGGCACTCAGATCTTGCCATGTGTCTGTCTAGCCTTATCTATGCCTCACTTGAATGAGCTTCTGCACAGTCTAAGATATTTGGTGGTAAAGCTTAAAAGGGCTAGTATGGAAATCACAAGATGAAGTCAGTTTCCTATTTCCAGTTCTAGCTTATAGTTCCCTGTGGGCTATATGTCTTGATACCTGAAATCTAAGACAACTACCCACAGACATGTGATTGCAGAGAGGTAATTGAGTTGCCAGGAAATGCATCAAAAGACATAAATATAAAGCTATTACCCCTGATCCCTGTCACTTGCAACTTGCTATTTTTGGAGATGAAGGTTTGGACAATCTCATCAAGGTTACAATCGCTGGTGGTGGTGTCATCCCTAGACATGTACAAATATCTGATGGGAATGAAAGGACAATGGAGACTGGCTAAGAGTGTCTATATTGCTTACTATCTCAGGACACTATACATTCTGAACAGCTGCCAAGAATTAGTGATTCCAGTAGATTTTATTTCTCTGAAAAACATAAGTTTGTCCATTGGCAATTAAATTTGAGTAAGTTGGAGTCTTAATTAGCCTTCCAACCAACTAAATTCTGCATTTGAGTCTTAACCATATTTAAGTGTTACTGTGGTTTCAAAGGAGGTATTGACACCAAAATCAGGTGTTTTAATTGAGATAAGTATTTGCAAAAACCTGGATTTGAATTGTGATGAATAATTTATAGTAGCAAACATGTGGTTTTGTACAGACATCATTTCCACTCTGGTGGAAAGCTGAATATTCCAAACTTTAAAAAAAAAGAAAAAGAAAAAAAAAAACAATATTGAATGAAAAGTAGAACCTTCACCAATCATGCATTTACCTTTTGTTAAAATTATTAAAACTTGGTGTTGTACATGTGGACAGAACTATTGAACTATATAAATGTTAACCTTTATAAATCAGACTTTTATGGCAATGTATTTTTTCTTATAAACTATTCAATTGGCATACTAAGATAATATTGTATGCCCTTTTATAGTTTTATAATGGAAACAGAACTATTTCAAATAAGCTAAATGAAGATTACCAATAATAGCCACTTCTCAAGTTAGGTTTGCAGGCAGCTTGCTAATTTTATTTACCCACAATTTATATCAACAATTAAGAGTAGATTTTCAATAAAATGCAATATTTTAAAATACCCTTCCCTACATACACAAACTTGACTTTTAGTAGGTTAGTAGGTTATTTTTACAACCATAAATGGTAAGAATGACACATTTAAATTTTTCCTTATTTTAGAAGAATTTTTTATAAAATTTATATTGGGATGAACTTGTTCGGAATGCACAAAAATATCAACTTTTTTTCTAAAGTTTCTCAAGCTGTGTCAAAATTCATACAAATTGTCAAGAAATCCCCATCAAAGTTATGTACATGGTAACCAAAGAGAAGATACAGTAAGTGATGGAAGGATTCTATTTTTGTAAGTTATTTTAATGGTTTCTAATTTATAGTATTCTTATAAGAACACTACACCAAATACAGCTTCTCACAGAATGTTGGGAAGCATAAGGTGGCTAAGAAAGTTCTGTGTGAATATATACTTTAATCTATTTTCTGGTTTTCAAGAGTTACTAAAATCTGTAGTTAACTAAAGCTATGTTGTCAAGTCCTGATTAAATATAGAATATAGAATTGAAACTTTTCAGAAAGATAGAGTGAACTGTTTTCAGATATTCTGTAGTACATGCTCTACACTATTTCTGTATGTAAAGAGGAAATTATACAATCAACTAGATAACAAAACAAATTTCCAAAATGCGGGTGTTTCCTTGGAGTTAAATGAGATGTACATTATCTGTGAACATCAATCACAGAGGCATTCTTAAATAAATTATAATGTAAAGCATTCTCATCAGGTTGAAAAGCGAGGTTAACTAGTTTTGTTTCAGTATAGGTCTATGTTTAAGGATCTTTACCCCCAACAATATAAAAGTAATATTTTAGCTCAAGAATCATATTTACACTTTGAGAAAGTTATCTTCACCTATAATATAAATATGGAATTTTGTTAGAATTTTCATTTTTTTTTACTTCAAACAAAGCATACACAAACAGAATTTTTAAAATCCTTGAAATCGTTTGGGGCTCATTACCATGAGCCTTCAATACTCCTCTATACAAAACCAAAACAAAGTTATTTTAAAAATATCTGTGTAATGGGTGTAAAGATACACTCCTATAATCCTAGCACTTATAAAGTAGAGACAAGATAATTAGAAGTAACCTTGAATACATAGTGAAGAATATTCAAAGCCAGCCTACACTAAACAAAACCCTGCCATAAATTAAACCCTGCCAAAAAAGTGGAAGTTTCTTCTCAACCTCTCTCTATATAAATATATATGGTATGATATATATATATATATATATATATATATGTGTGTGTGTGTGTGTGTGTGTGTGTGTGTGTGTGTGTGTGTTTGTGTGTGTGTGTGTGTGTTTACTTTATGTAGGAATAAATTATCTGTACCTATCTTTCTATGACAAGTTTATTTCACTCAGCATAATCATCTCCATTCCTACCCATGTGACACAGAATTCTTTTGAATAACCCTGTTTTCTTTTCACATTTCTTTCTTTTTATTGAAATATTTATTTGAACTATACATTTTCCCCACTCCCCTTCTGTACTCTCCTCTCTCCTTCTACCATCCCCCTGTCCCCACACTCCCAATTCAGTCAGGAGATCTTTTCCCCTTTCTGAGTTAGGTATCCCAGATTCAGAAAGACAAATATAATATATACTCACTCATAAGTGAATATTAGACATAATGAAAAGAATAATCCTGTTTTTTATGTTTCATAATGAGGCAACTGAAAATATTTCAGATAATGTAAGTACATGTTTCCATTGCCTTGATATTCAAATTATCTTCCTATAAAACCATCCTTTGCAAAGTTTTCATTGATCTTTCCAGACTATTTAAAGTTAAGACTAGATGATGAATTTAAAATATGAGTGGAAATTTAACTTTGAAACTTGTACTGTGCATATATTAGACCTCATGGACTATGAAATATTACATATGCAATTTAGACAACATTTTTTGCATGCCAAAATATGTATTCCTGTTTTTGAAATAAAGTATTATTTTCTTGATTTATTCCTTAACATAGTTTCATAATTTATGTACTGAATAACTCTCTTACTGTAATTTTCAGAAAATATAGTATATTTCAATATTATTTCTATTCTATGTGAAAAATAACAACAGGACTATTACCCTGGTAGCCTTTTATTGTTTTTTATAATATGCTACTTAAAAACTGAATTGTTACACTTCAAATGGTAGAATGCATTAGATTTCTGAGAATTAAAGAAAATGTTATTTACCACATTTCTAGTTAAGTATTTGTATAATTAAATTTCCTCCCATCAAATAACCTTTCAAATATTTTCGCAGCAAATAACTTCTTAGAAAAGTATTTTAAAAAGAACACAGGCACACTTAAAGTTGTGTTTAAAGTTTCCCTCTAGTTAGGTTATGATGATGATTAATTTCTAAGAAGGTTTTATCTCTTCAACTTAAATTTGTCCATTTGCTACTATATATCACTTTAGTCTAATAAAAGTTCATTGAATACTTATTTAGTCATCAATAAGTCAGCAAGTCAGCAGGCATTTTATGTTTTAAATAGTATCTTGAAAGAAATTTCAACCATGTTATGAAGTCAACTTTTCTTACTGTCAGAAATGAACCTGCCTCTGTTTTATGGGGTGGAATCATGTCCTATATCTACACATTAAGCCTCTTTGTGGCACAATAATGAATTATATAAAAAGTGTGATTGATTTTCTGGGGGCTACAGAAATGACTTAGCTGTTAAGAGCACTGGCTGCTCTTATACAGGACCTGATGCCCTATCCTGACCTCTGGGGGCACCTAGCATGCATGTCATATATACATATATATATATAAATATATATATATATATACATGCAGGTAAATAAATATAAAAATTAGTTTTCATTTTTTAAAATATTCATATTCAGAAAAAAAGGAAAGGAATCTAAAAATCTGGATGGGTATTTGTACAAAGGGTGACTTTTATTGTCATGGACATATAAACTAAGATGCTATTTAGGAAACTAATTTATAACTCGACAGAAAATAAGAAATGCAGCAATATTAACTATTAAAACTTTTTTCTAGCATTGTTGTTTCAAAAATTGCCAACAGTCTTATACTTTGGAGGTCTTAATTCTTTCAGAAAAAAATCTACGTGCAATTTGACAGTATTTTAATATATTTCTATAAATGATAGAATAAACAGAATATAACTGTGCTTTATAGTTGTAGAATTAAATTTGTACAAAGTAGACTTGAAAAGCAATGTATTATTTAATAATTATTTGTGAAAATTTGACTCTATACTCAAATTCAGTCATGCTAAAACTTATGCTAAGTACAAATACTAAGTACAAATACCTTTAACATTTTCTCCAACAAGTAGAAAGGTAATTAATATTGGGTAGTCTTAACTGATGATTAACTAGGTCATCTGGGAAGAAATATAAATGAGAATAATTTAAAATTAGATTATCAATACTTTTCAGCAAAGAAGTTATAGTGCTCATTAACACATGTATGTAATTCTTCGAATCTTGTTTACACTATTGATTTACTTTACATCATCTTTGCATGAGGACATATGTTCCTCGAATCTCATCATATTGTTTAATTTCTAAACAAGTTATCAAAGTTAAATATATTTGTTCAGTTTAAAAAAATAATGATTATAATTATTAAAAAATATTATGTATTGTTTTCAATAAAAAAATCATTGCAACGATATTTTGCCAATTGTAATTAAAACAGAAATTAAAATTAGATTTGTAAAATAAAATTTATAAGAAAGTATGAGTCTCCTGTCTTCTATTCCTACCCTGATTCAATCTTCCTAGTTGCACATGCTTCCCTCTCTCCTCCCCTTCTCTTTCTCCTACTTCTCTCTCCATTCACTGCACCCTTCACTTCCCATGTGCTCTGGGGGATTTGTCCTTTCCTCCTTCTGTGAGGAACCTTGTATGACTCTTCTAGAATACACCATGTATCCTAACTCCTACAGCAATTTTGGAGATCAGTATGGCGGTTCCTCAGGAAAATGGGAATTAGTTTACCACAGGACCCAGCAACCCCCTCTTAGGCATATACCCAAATGATCCACATCCATGCAACAAAGACATATGCTCAACTATATTCATAGCAGCATTATTTGTAATAGCAATAACCTGGAAGCAACCTAGATGCCCCTCAATTGAAGAATGGATAAAGAAGATGTGGCACATCTACACAATGGAATACTACTCTGCAGAAAAAAAATAATGGAATCTTGAAATTCGCAGGCAAGTGGATGACACTTGAGGAAACCATCATGAATGAGGTAGCCCAGTCACAAAAGAGGAACATGGCATGTACTCGCTCATATATGGATTTTAGACCTAGAGCAAAGGATAACCAGCCTATAATTCACACCACCAAAGGAAATATATGCACATTTTATAGAGTACTTTTTGATTCAAGACAACTTTCTTTAGTTTATATTAATCACAAGCTGAAAAAATCCACATTTTCTAACAGAAAATTATGAATTTCTAAAGAAAATAAGAGAAGAGAAAGGTCAAGTGTAGTTACTAAAGAACAAATAATGCTTTACAAACAATGAATTGATGTGTATATATTTATAATATCACATTTAAAATTACTTAAACCAGAGCCTCTTAAGTTTAAACCTTATGCTTTAAATGAAGTTTATATATTAGTGAATTTATTAGTTCATTAAGATTTTAATAATGAGACCCCCAAATCCGGGCCCCTGCCAAAGAACGAGGTCTCAGCTGGAGAGCGCCAGTTTCCAGTGAGATCCCACTACCCTGCAAAACCTTCTCAAGTTACAGCCCAGCCCTCATCCTCTTCTGCAGGCTATTGGCCAGAGGTGAGTCTGGGCCCAATTGGGGCTGCCTGTCCCCTTCAACCTCTTTTCCCCCCCCCCCCGCCTGAACTCCCTGGATTGGCCCCCTGATCCTGCTGCTCCTGTCTCCGGTCCCCATTGAGAGCACCCTTGGAGATCTGATACACCCCCACCCATCCCAACCTCCAGCCTACCCCCCCTACTCTGTGCCCTACCCCACCTACCGTCCTGCAGCTCTGGTTGAGCACTGGGACAGAGGGTGGAGCCAACAGTCCACCCTACTTCAGAGACCTCTCGGAGCAACTCCGAACAAAGGAGACCTGACTATCCACGCGGGACCACCTGTAATTTCCACCTGCTTGGTCCCTGACCCCGCCTCCAGTCCTCTGCTGGAGTCCCAGGCCCCTCCCAGAGATCGGCCTATCTCTGCGGGTCCACTCGGAGTTCCTGCGGCAAGATCCTTGACCCCCAAATCCGGGCCCCTGCCAAACAACAAGGTCTCAGCTGGAGAGCGCCAGTTTCCAGTGAGATCCCATTACCCTGCAAAAACCTTCTCAAGTTCAAGTTCAGCCCTTGTCCTCTTCTGCAGGTCATTGGCCAGAGCTATTGGCCAGAGGACCACTGTGAGTACCTGCTGGCAACTTCTTCTGGATCCTCATCCTTGACCCCATCCCTGGATCCCTGTCTGCAGAGAAACCTCCTAGAGAGCTTGGACCACACAGAGCTACAGACATTGAATTCTCACATCCACAAAACCACCCAGGAGGACAACAAAAAAAGGGAGAAGAAACAACACCCACAACCCGGAAAAAAAAAAAAAAAAAAAACACAACAAAAAAAAAAAACCAAACAAAAAAAAACAAAACACCCCCCCACAAAAAAGAAAAAACCCACACCAACAAGAAAAACACACAACAACAACACAGAAAGCAGAAGAGGATAACAAAAAAAAATAACAACAATAAAAAAATAAAAGGCCCCCCAAAGAAGATATGAAAAACCCCCTAAAAAAAAGGGGGAAAAATAAACAAAAAAAGGGGAAGAATTGAAAAAATCCCTAAAGGAAAGTACAGAAAGCCAAGAAAAAACAATTAACCAGGTGAAGGAAACAGTTCAAGACTTGAAAACCGAAATTGAGAAAATAAAGGCAACACAAATGGAAGGAAAGCTGGAAATTGAAAAGCTGGGCAAAAAATCGGAAACCACGGACACAAGCATAACCAATAGAATTCAAGAGATGGAAGAGAGAATCTCAGGCGCAGAAGATAAAGAGAAGAAATAGATTCATCAACCAAAGAAAACCATAAATCCAACAAATCCTTAACACACAGCATCCAGGAAATGTGGGACACCATGAAAAGGCCAAACCTAAGAATAATAGGCATAGAAGAAGGTGAGGAAGCCCAGCTCAAAGGTGCTGAAAACATATTCAACAAAATCATCGAGGAAAACTTTCCAAATCTGAAGAAGGACATGCCCATGAAAGTACAAGAAGCATACCGAACCCCAAATAGGCTAGACCAAAGAAAAAAGACCCCTCTACATATAATAATCAAAACACCTAGCATACAGAACAAAGAAAGAATATTAAGAGCAGCAAAGGAAAAAGGACAGGTAACATATAAAGGCAGACCTATCAAAATTACACCTGACTTCTCCATGGAAACCCTCAAGGCCAGAAGGTCCTGGATAGATGTTCTAAAAGTATTAAGAGAACCCAGATGCCAGCCTAGGCTACTATATCCAGCAAAACTCTCAGTCAATATAGATGGAGAGAACAAGATATTCAATGACAAAACCAGATTTTCCCAATATGTATCTACAAATCCAGCACTACAGAAAGTATTGGAAGGAAAATTCCAACCCTACAAAAATGTAGGCAACAGATAATCCAACTACACCAGAAACCTAGAGTGAAGCAGAACAAATATATTCACAATACCACTGCCAACAACAAACCTAAAACAAACAAACATCAACAATCAATGGACCTTACTCACCCTCAACATTAATGGTCTTAACTCACCTATAAAAAGACACAGGCTAACAGAATGGATACGAAGACAGAATCCATCCTTCTGCTGCATACAAGAAACACATCTTAGCTCCAAAGATAGACAATACCTCAGGGTGAAGGGTTGGGAAAAGATTTTCCAATCAAATGGAAATAAGAAGCAAGCAGGCGTAGCTATCCTAATATCTAACAAGCTAGACTTCAAACCAAAACTATTCAAAAGAGATGAAGACGGTCATTTCATATTCATCTCAGGAGAAATCCATCAACACAAAGTCTCAATTCTGAACATCTACGCCCCTAATACAAAGTCACCCACATTCGTAAAAGAAACACTACTAAAACTCAAAGCTCATATAAAACCTCACACACTTATAGTGGGAGACTTCAATACACCACTCTCAACACTAGACAGGACCACAAATCAGAAACTCAACAAAGAAACAAAAGAATTAAGAGAAGTTATGTCTCAACTGGGGCTAACAGACATCTACAGAACATTCCATCCAAAGACAAAAGAATATACCTTCTTCTCTGCTCCACATGGAACCTTCTCTAAAATCGACCACATACTAGGAGACATAACAAACCTGAACAGATACAAGAGAATAGGAATAGTCCCCAGTATCTTATCGGACCACCATGCTTTAAAATTAGAATTCAACAACAACACAAATAGCAGAAAACCTGCAAACTCATGGAAACTTAACAATGTGCAATTGCACCACTCCTGGGTCAAAGAAGAAATAAAGAAAGAAATTAAAGACTTTCTCATATTCAACGAGAATGAGAATACAACATACCCGAACTTATGGGACACCTTGAAAGCAGTGCTACGAGGGAAGTTCATTGCACTAAGTGCCCATATGAAGAAAACAGAGGATAGTCACATAAATGAATTAACAGCCCAACTGAAAACCTTAGAACAGAGAGAATCGAATTCACCCCGCAGGAGCAGACGCAAGGAAATAATCAACTTGAGGGCTGAAATCAACAAAATAGAAACCAGGAAAAGAATACAAAAAAATCAATGCAACAATGAGTTGGTTTTTTGAGAAAATCAACAAGATAGATAAACCTTTATCCAAATTAACGAAAAAGCAGAGACAGAACATGCAAATTAACAAAATCAGAAACGAAATGGGGAACATAAAAACAGACACAGAGGAAATCCAGTCAATTTTCAGGTCATACTTCGAAAATCTGTATTCCACAAAAATTTAAAATTCAAAGGAAATGGACAAGTTTCTGGATAACTATCACTTACCAAAATTAAATCAAGAACAGACAAACAACTTAAATAGACCTATAACCCGAAATGAAATAGAAGCAGTCATCGAAAGCCTTCCAACCAAAAAAAGCCCAGGGCCAGATGGATACAGTGCAGAATTCTACCGGACATTCAAGGAAGAACTAATACCACTACTCCTCAAACTGTTCCACAAGATAGAAACAGAAGGTTTATTGACAAACTCTTTTTATGAGGCCACAATAACTTTGGTACCCAAACCTCACAAAGACACAACTAAGAAAGAAAACTACAGACCAATATCCCTGATGAACATCGATGCAAAAATATTTATAAAATAATGGCAAACCAAATTCAAGAATACATCAGAGAAATCATCCACCATGATCAAGTAGGCTTCATACCTGGATTGCAGGGATGGTTTAACATATGAAAATCTATCAACTTGATCCACCATATAAACAAACTGAAAAAGAAAAACCATGTGATTATCTCCCTAGATGCGGAAAAAGCCTTCGATAAAATTCAACACCCTTTCATGATAAAGGTATTAGAGAGGTAAGTGATAACAGGATAATACCTAAACATAGTAAGAGCAATATACAGCAAACCAACTGCCAACATCAAACTGAATGGAGAGAAACTTAAGCCAATTCCTCTAAAATCAGGAACAAGACAAGGATGTCCTCTCTCTCCATATCTCTTCAATATCGTACTAGAAGTTCTAGCTAATGCTATAGGACAACAAAAGGAGATCAAGGGCATCCAAATTGGAAAGGAAGAAGTCAAACTGTCTCTATTTGCAGATGATATGTTAGTTTACATAAGAGACCCAATAAACTCTACCAGGGAACACCTACAGCTGATAAACACGTTCAGCAAACTAGCAGGATATAAGATAAACTCAAAAAAATCAGTAGCCCTATTTTTTTCAGACGACAAAGAGGCAGAGAAAGAAATCAGAGAAACATCACCCTTTACAATAGCCACAAGCAACATAAAGTATCTTGGTGTAACGCTTACCAAACAAGTAAAATATCTATATAATAAGAACTTTGTGACTCTAAAGAAAGAAATTAAAGAAGATACCAGAAAATGGAAAGACCTCCCATGCTCTTGGTTAGGTAGGATAAACATAGTAAAAATGGCAATCTTACCAAAAGCAATCTACAGATTAAATGCAATCCCCATTAAAATCCCACCACAATTCTTCACCGACCTTGAAAGGATAATAATCAACTTTATATGGAAAAACAAAAGACCCAGGATAGCCAAAACAAACCTATATAATAAAAGAACTTCAGGAGGCATCACCATTCCAGACTTTAAGCTCTACTACAGAGCTATAGTTCTGAAAACAGCCTGGTATTGGCATAAAAATAGATAGGTAGACCAATGGAATCGAATTGAAAATCCTGATATTAATCCACGCACCTATGAACACCTGATTTTCGACAAAACAGCTAAAATTATACAATGGGGCAAAGACAGCATCTTCAACAAATGGTGCTGGCACAATTGGATGAGGGTGTGTAGAAGACTGCAGATAGACCCATGTCTGTCTCCATGCACAAAACTCAAGTCCAAATGGATCAAAGACCTCAACATCAATCCAGCCACATTGAACCTCTTAGAAGAGAAAGTAGGAGATACCCTGAACAAATTGGTATAGGAGACCGCTTCTTGAACATAACTCCAGGGGCACAGACACTGAAAGAAACAATAAATAAATGGGACCTCTTCAAACTTAGAAGCTTCTGTAAGGCAAAGGACACAGTTGACAAGACCAAACGGCAGCCCACTGACTGGGAAAAGATTTTCACTAATCCTATATCCCACAAAGGGCTGATCTCCAAAATATACAAAGAACTCAAGAAACTAGTCAACAAAACACCAAATAACCCTATTAAAAAATGGGGCACAAAAAAAATGGGGTACATAACTGAAGAAAGAATTCTCAATGGAGGAAATCAAAAAGGCTGAAAGACACTTAAGAAAATGCTCCATATGCTTAGCTATCAGGGAAATGCAAATCAAAACAACTTTGAGATACCATCTTACCCCTGCCAGAATGGCTAAAATTAGAAACGCCAGTGATGACTTATGTTGGAGAGGATGTGGAGAAAGTGGAACACTCCTCCACTGCTGGTGGGAGTGCAAACTCATACAGCCATTTTGGAGATCAGTATGGCGGTTCCTCAGGAAAATGGGAATTAGTTTACCACAGGACCCGGCAATCCCCCTCTTAGGCATATACCCAAAGGATTCACATCCATGCAACAAAGCCATCTTTTCAACTATGTTCATAGCAGCACTATTTGTAATAGCAAGAACCTGGAAACAACCTAGATGCCCCTCAATTGAAGAATGGTTAATGAAGATGTGGCACATCTACACAATGGAATACTACTCTGCAGAAAAAAATAATGGTATCTTGAAATTCGCAGGCAAGTGGATGGCACTTGAAGAAACCATCCTGAATGAGGTAACCCAGTCACAAAAAGAGGAACACAGTATGTACTCACTCATATATGGATTTTAGAACTAGATCAAATGATCACCAGCCTATAATTCACATCACCAGAGGAACTAGGATACAAGTTGTATTCTAAGAGATTCATATAAAGTCCCTCACAGAACTGGGAAGGGACAAGTCCCCCAGACCTCAGGTAAAGTGGGGGAGGACAGCTAATGGAGAGAGAAGTAGGAGAAATTGAGAGGGAGGAGAGGAAGGCATGTGCGACCAGGAGGATTGAGCCTGGTTAGGGAAATGGAAAATAGGAAAGAGAGAGAGAGAGAGAGACAGAGAGAGACCCCCGCGACCCCCCCCCCGAGACAGAGAGAGAGACATAAAAGAGGGTGCCAATATTGGTTTGAAGATAAAGTTGAACACAAAGAAAGGTCGAGGGAACTACAAGACTGCTCCCAACTAACAATCTCAGCTTCCGTGGAAAGGCTATCATAAATGCCCTTCCAGGAGAGTGAGATCAACAACTAACTTCTCCATGGAGTCCTCAACTAATGCCTGTTGAAAACAGGAGCAAACACCCATACATAAACACTGAGTCGAACTAGAACCCAGAAGCAGATGGAGAGGACAAGACCATGCGGTAGAAGTACATAGAGACAGCTTACCTGAACAAGGAGGAGCTAAGGGCCATTAGACTGATAGCTGGGAAGCCAACAGGGGACTGACTCGGACCCCCCTGAATATGGGTCTCAGCCAGAAGGTCTGAGCAGTCTAAGAGACCTCAGACAGTGGAGCCAGGATGTATCCCTGGTACACAAAAGGACTTTGCAAACATATCCCCCATGGAGGGATAACTGCCTTATTCTAGAGATAGGAGAGAAGCCCTAGTCCCTACTTCACATGACCTTTCAGATCTACATGACCCCAACTGGATGGCATTCCCCTACATATGGTATTGTGGTGGGGGGTTGGGAAGGGAGTGCATGGGAGAGGGTAAAGAGGGCAAAAGGGAGGGAAGGAGGGAGGGAGGGCTGGAGGGGAGGGAGGGAGGGAGGGAGTGGGAACTGGGATCGACATGTAAAATAATAAATTAAAAAAAAAAAAAAAAAAAAAAACGCTTTTACTCCAAAATTTAAGTTGAAGAACAAGTTACTCAGGAAAAGTATTTCTATTTTTGTTTCCACAGAAAATGAAAAGATGTGGATTCCTTCCGGACTAATGTGGTTTGATCACACCAGACCGCATGAAACAGAGTACAAGCTGATCCTACATTCCAAACAGCTAGACAAAACAGCCCTACAGACTACAGCTAGGATATCTGAATCTTCTTCAAATCCCCCAAGACAGCGCCCCTTACCAGCAGGAAGTAGTTTGGAAAAAAAAAAAACACAAAAATAAAAAATATTATTGTTAAATTTTTTTTTTTTTTTTTTTGGGTTTTTTTTTAAAAAAATAAAAAAAAAAAAAAAAAAAAAAAATACTATGAGACTCATTACATTGTATTCTAAAGCCAATTTCTTAACTCATAAATTTTTATAAAATGAATTCAAATAAATAAAAAAAAATATTTTAATAATGAATATATAAACCTTATCTTTTACTATCAACTTTGTTCATGGCCTGTTTGACCACATTTTAATATGTTATACATCTCAATTCAGTAATGTTATTTTAGAATACCAAGGTCCTTCCATGAACCCCTTTCTTAACATATGTCCATGCTTTTCATTTTTGGTAATGAAATACAAATATTCAGATACAAATACAATTTTAGCCTGATTGAGTAGGACTCATATAGGTCTCTATGGGTTCCTGTTTAAAATTCAGGCATAATCATAACATAAAGAGAATGACTGGAAGATTTCTGTAAGATGTGGGTTTCTTGATCCACAGGAAACACAAGCAGAAGTGTCTTGATTAAAAGAACGGTTTAAATAGACTTAGGTAGTCTATTAGTGTATTTTCCAACCCTGTGACTTTCTGCAGTTTCCAGAAATCACAGCTGCTGCTCTATCTGACCTTCATTATAATCTGGGTAGTCACATTGACATTTCTGTCAGAAAGCTAGCTAAAGCACAAATTTAGAAAGCCTGAACATGGTAAATTGAGCTGCTTTTGACCACTAAGCTTGAGCAGCAACACCGTGGGTGCTAAAAAAAAATTTGAATTTTACAGTTCAGTCTCTTGAGATCAGGCAGTATCCAATTATGGGCCAAGGCCAGAATGCCTAATCATTGTCTCAAAACATGAGAAATTAGGAAGGTGAAACAGTTTTATCCCATTTTCCCCATTCCAGGTAGATAGTGATGGAAATAATGAGAGAGTTACAAAAGTATTTTAGGACTCTGATGTAATCTTTGGTATATCCTGCTCTTGTTTGCAAAGTTGCTCTTTATAAAGTATGGGCAGTTCAAGTACAAAGCCATCAAATAGTTCAACTAACTAATGATTAATTCAGACTACTTGGCAAGTAGTGTTTTGAGCATTGAAAACAGAAACATCAAGATGCTCAACAACAGAAAAAGAATTGAGAATATCCCATACCACAACCACAACAACTAACTGCTCTCTGTTACCTGACCCTGCTTGTTCTCATCTGGTGACTTTGAACCTCAGTCTTTGCCTTTTACAAAACTTTCTCTCCCACATTACTGCTAGCAAAATGATAACTCCTATTTTAAGTATAAATCAAAAGTTATCTCACCAGTCCTTATGGCTGGGATAATCATGCCCTATTTCACAACATGTGGTACAGATCTCAATTATTGTTCAGGATCATGGTATTATTTATACTTCCCAAAGTCTCCTAAAAGTGTGGTGTTCTTACCTACTTTTGTACCATGACTTCTCTTAACAACCTCTGAAACATATGGAACACTGCCCACCATTTTTATGGTGAACAAAAAGAAAATACAAGTATATAGGTATATAAATCAAATTAATTGTAATGGAATATAATTAAAAAATTAGTATAGGAATCAAGTGCGAAGTTGAAAGTATAATGATGGAAACTCAAATTGGTAATCAGTGTATTATTAGTCTGTGATCTTGCCATAATATGTACAGAAAAACTAGTTATTAAAATATTAGGGATATTAGCCCTTGCATGATAATGAGATTGAAAACTAATTTACATGCCATAAAAGAGCCAGAATCTAGTAGCTGATAGAAACAGAAGCAGATACCCACAGCTAAACATTGAGCCAAGGGAGGAGTGATAAGAAAAGGGGTCAAGACCCGGCTACAGAAACTCACAGAGACAGCTGACCTGAACAAGGGGGGGCTCATGGACCCCCAGACTAATAGTTCAGAAACCAACATTATACTGACTCAGGCACCCTGAATGTGGGCCTCAATTAAAAGGCCTGGGTAGAATAAGGGACCACAGAGATGGAACCAGGTTGTATCCCTGGTGCATGAAGCGACTTTGGTAGCACATTCCCTATGGATGGATACTCACTTAGCCTAGAGGCAGGGGGGGAAGACCTAGACCCTACTCCAAATGACTTGTTAGATTTTGATGATCCCTCCTGGAGGGCATCACCCTCCCTGTGCATTGGGGGGAGATGGGGTGTGTGTGTCAGGGATATGGGAGGAGGGAGAGGGAACTGGGATCGATATGTAAAATAAGGAAAAAAGAAAATACAAATATAAAAAAATATCAGGGATAAATTCATAGTAATCACCATGCCATAATTTGAAAGCTATGCTAAACTGCAGTTCAGGTTAGTAAAAAGAAAGATGTAATTTTATTCTCCTATTTTTTGTGGATTCTAGATTAAGGATATTTACATACTTTCTAGTGAGCTAACTTTAGCAACTGTAAGCTATAGATAAATTATTAGGTCCTTGATAACTTAAATTGTTAGATTCTTACATGTTGACCATTTACTCTCTTCTTTCTGTTTATGATGTTTTATACACTAATATAAAACTATCTTAATGCATAAACATTTTGTATATTGATACAATTTAGGATATTTTATCATTTTATACTTTACAGTTCTACCTCAAGACATTTCAGTTCTATCTCTGTTAGTGAGAATTATATATGTATGTATGTATGTATGTATGTATGTATGTATGTATGTATGTATGTATTAGTTACATTGTAGATACATTGTAGAACTCATTGTCCTTGCTAAATTATTTTGGAAAGCTTCACCCATTTTGAAACTATGTTTCTGGGAATTACAAATTATTATCACCCATGTTTCTTACCTATGATATTAGTCAGACATAGAATTTTGATCTTCAAACACTTCATAGACCTAGAGAATATGGCATTTACATGTTTTAATATCAGTACTTAATTGATTGGAGACACTATTGCTCCTGAAAGCACCAAGCTATTCCTGAGTAAATGTTGGGCACTGATGACAGTTCTTCTCGAGTTATCTCTCCTTTATTAATGGCCTCTTGGGAAAAAAAAAAAAAAAACTGCCCTTAACTCGACTACAGATGTTGGACATGCCATCCTACTACACTTACAGGAGACAAACATAGAAGACTGCTGAAACTTGCCAAGTCAGGGTAAGACAGTCTTTCTATTTTTCTGCTTCTGTGTTGGCCAGTCAGACACTCTAAGCTTTACCCAAAGCTTTTTGCCCCTATGCTTCTGTGAGACTTTGGGTGACTGTCCAGGTAGCCTGCTCTTTCTGTCTTCACTACACCTTTTGGAAGCTGCTCACCTGCACTTCCTCCATACCCTAGTATTGTTATCCTCTTTCTCAGGTCTTTCTATGAGGTTGAAGATTGGACTATCACAACTATTGTTCCCTCTTCCTAGATAGAAATATTAGATACAAGACTTAAACCTTCCAACTTAGGACAGCTCTATAATAATCTCTGTTACACCTTTTCCTTAAGACTGGATATTTAGTTATTGCCATCTGCTCATGTTGCTTCACAGATGATAAGTTTTAAGTGTCCTTGTTCTTAGTTTTCCTTCTCCTAGAGCATACTTGGTATTTACTATCTTTGTATATAGTTTCATATCAAGCCTATATCTCTTTCTTTAGAATAAAAGGGGAATTGTAATCAGATTTCCCCCCCCACCCACACCTGTAGCACTGACCATTGGTCACAGGTGAAGTTGTACCATAGAGTGGGATTTATGTCTGGGGTCAGGAAAGGGGGCCCTTTCTTGGTTTCAGTTGGGTATTAGAGGACAGCCTTGATGGATACTTGGAGAGGGAAGTTGAGGCAGTAACCTGCTTCTTGTGTAAGTGACTTCTCCCCAAAATAAATTATATTTAATCTACATTTGAGCCTAGTGTTGTGAAACTTTATCCATGTTTCCATACATCTGTATACCTGAGTACATGGAAATACACTGTGTGGTTGAAGGTGTCTATAGAAGTCAGAAAGGGGCACCAGATGCTCTGGAAATGTAGAATCAGATGACTATGAACCACTATGTGTGTGCTAGGAACAGAAATCTGGGTCCACTGCAAGAGCAGTAGCCTTAGCCACTGAGCCATCTTTCCAGCCCCCACCCCCCCGCTTTTTTTCTGAGGCAGTATTTTACATTGTAGCTGAGATTTACTTATGCATCCCAGGCTGCCCTTAATATTCAGTCCTTCTGCCTCAACATCCTTAGTGCTAAAATTTCAAGCCTGCATCACAATGATTTAGTCTAATCAGTCCTTTGCTATCAGAATCACAAAGCCAGTACTCATCAAGTAGGAGATGGAGTTTAGTGAGAAAATTATAGAGTTCCTAGACCTTGAATTAAAAAAGGATTCACATAAAAAGAAAGATTAGTTGATATTTATAATTGTTCTTATTTTTCTAGTAAGTAAAAATGACAATTGCAAAGTAGGTATCTCAAAATATGAAACAATATTATCATTCTTGCCAAAAGAATCTTCTAGCATCTGTTGCAACACAGAACCATTATAATGCAATTAGACAGACTAAGGACCAGATGCTAAGGAAGCAAAATATAAAATATGAAGCATGATATTTTTTGGTTAATCATTTTTCCCAAATGGTATAAAAGTGCCTCATGAACATTTTTCCCCAAAAGACCACTTGTCGCATGTACATATTACATTGTAACATGATTTCTTTGAAATTTAATAAGAAAAGTAGATTCTCTCAAACATAATATTTAGATATTGGAAAATGAGTAAACCAGTCAATTATAGTAGTAGATTAGTAACTTGGCAATAGAATTGATTTTAAACACACTTCAAAACATTGGGGGTTTGGTTATACTATAGTATAGTAGTATATATTTAATACTATATATTGTATAGTACTAATATAATATATGATAATTAAATATTTTTATACATCTTCAGTTCTGAGGTTGGCTTAGTAGGTAAAGCACTAGGCTTATAATAAAAATAATCTAAGTTTGATTTCCAGAGCCCATATCAATTGCTGAGCATGGCTTCATGCTCTTACACTCTCCATCATGGGAAATGGGAGGAGTATGCTAGCAGATATTTGGAATTATGTGGCCAGCTAATCTTACTAAGCAAAGCACCAGCACAATGACAGATTCTGTCTCAAAAAATTGGAATGCAGTAAATGAGTGATATCTAAATTTGCCCTCTTCACTCCTTACACATGTCCACAGACATAACTGAACAAGCAATATACACACATGAACACATACATAAAATAAGTTAATTTAAAATAAAGCATTTCTTGGCTAGTGTTCTAAACTTGGTATTATAATATAATGATAATATACATCAATATAATTTTGAAATTAACAATTTCAATACTAATGCAAAAATACATAAGTAAAAGTTAAAACACTTCATTGAATTCATAACAATATTATGACAAGACACCTCAAAGAATTAAATAAAGAATTAAAAAGGAAGGACATGGCTAGCCACAGGTATGGTGGAGGAGAAACTTTATTGTAGATATAAGGGGAAGTGTAGCCAGAGGCAGGGACAGGAACATCTGGGAGAATCCAAAGGGAATATGACCCTGGGCTAGGCCCTGTGAGGAGATGGGAGCAAGGCTGGAGACCAGAAGAGAAAAGGGTAGACAAAAAAGGGCAAGGTAACAAAAATGGCTGGAATATACAGGTAAGGGCAACTGGGGGAAGATAAGGCCAGCTTTTGGCCTGAAGTTTAGGGAACAGGGCCTGGATTCTAGCCATAAACTGAAGTAGACTGAGAGATGCTGGGAGAATCTGGCAGTCATGTGTGCTTTGGTATGTTAAATAGACACCTCAGCTGTTTGTCCTGGGTTTGAGAGCTAAAACCCAAGCACTAATCATTCTAAAAGAAGCATAATGAAATGATCTATGAAACATAAGATATGCAGTGGATGAGATATTCCTTTGGGGGTTATCACTAAGCTATTAATAAATATGAAACAATCAGCCATAAGAAACAATCATTTTGTAAAGACAGTATTAGTTATGCCATGTCAAAAGAATCATTCCATGCCATAAAACTTTATAAACAAATGATACAAAATATGGAACCACTCTACTGAATGATATTTTTTGAAAGAATTTAAACATAGCAGCTGTTTCAATACCTTACAAAAAGTTATAGTATCAAATTTAATCCTCAAGAAATAATTACAAATTAATTTGAGCAGTAGTTATATAAATGATTATACAGAACAAGGGTCCATAGAATTAGGCAAAGTTTAGAAGAGTTAAGTTACAGACAGTGCTCTAATTATAATATTTGAATTGGGTTATTAAAGATGGAAACATGATAATCGATGGTAGATGGAAGGATACCACTACAGAAAGAATTAGGGTAGGTTGGGGGGCTCAGTGAGGGGTCATGGGAAGATAGGAAGGAGAGGGAACTGGGATTGATATGTAAAATAAAAACAACCAAAAACTACTCAACCACTGACAAAAAAAAAAAAAAAAAAAAAAAAAAACTTAAGCACCCAATAGACAATGGCCTTGAACCATAATTTTTCATTACATAATTATTAAACACACAATTATTGCATCTCATTATATGCAATCAGTGATCCATATTGGAACACCAGAAATATGCACAATTTTATTTGTTAAAGCTAAATAAAGCATATTAAAATATGATAGATTTACTCACTACATTCATATGTGACCCAGAGAATAATTGGAGCCCAGAATTTGAGACTAGTACTTTGAGTGTATATATCCAAATACTTAAAAAAAAAGGAAAGAAATTTAATTTAAATTAATAACACATGAAATTTTGAAAAACTGATCTCAGAAAAGCAGGAATGAAGTAGTAGAAACCAGGGCAACACTTGTGGAAAATGGCTAAGATTTTGGTCAAGAGAAATAGATGTTCAGAAACAAGCAAAATAAGTTTCAGAAATCCCATGTATGGAATAAAGACCATAGTTAATCATATCCTGTACTCTATAGTTGACATACCTTCAGTTTTTCAGTAATCTCACCATAAAAACCAGTAACCAAATGAAGCAATGTGTTAACTACTTTAATTATGATAGTTATTTCAAAGTATTATAAAAAATTGCAAATATCATTTTCATTTGTCAGGTTCATCTTGCCAAGGCTAAAAAAAACTGAGCATTATTTTTAGTTAACACTTTGTCCAATTAGTCATTTCTTCCCACTTCACCCTTGAAACAACTGGCACTGAGAAACAGGGTCTTTAGATATGAAAACTAAGGCCCATTGTGGAAGAATAACCCTCACAACAGCATAGTCCTTGTGGGAGCCCAACTCTTTCTGGTATGTCCTGATGTTCCTTTGTTATTGACACTCTAGGGCTTTTGCCATGCAAAAAACTCCAGGCTGCAGGTCAGAAAGTATACACCACTCACACACATAAAAGGTGAGCTGAACTCAAATTCACATGTAAAATTTCCCTGATAATATCTTACTGTGCATTAAAACAGAAGCAGAAAGGATGAAAGGGGCTCAATCTCTGAGCCCTAACTTCTTTTGAAATTTAGACAATTCAGGTCATTATCATATAGTCCTAAATATGCCTGATTCAACAGTACCAAAGCCAGAAGCTAATTTTCATCACTTCCTTGATTGAACAGGTTGAACAGATTCAAGACTCTCACTCAAGTAATTTTAAGAAATACATCAGTCTGAATAGTAATTGGTTATGTAATAATCCTGTTTGCAGCACCAATATAAGCTGGTTTCACTCTTAAGCCCAGAATAGGACCAACTGCCTTAGTGTTATATAAAAAGAAGAAAAAAAAAATCTTCATCTACATATGAGCTTTAAAGTCAACCTGATGTGAAATTCTAAAGTACACTTAGAAAATGAATGGATTAGTGATAAAAAAAATTAATGAGAAAACTGAAGTCTCTGAAATGAAATTGCTTTGGCATGTGATATCCTGATACATTGTGCTCAAAAGTCCCTTTCAGTTAGGTTTTCCGAGTGGTTTCATCTTAGATTTATTTGCATCCTGGGTATTTTATCATCAAAGCCAACTTGTTTATTTGTCATTGTTTCACATCACTTTTCATATCAAAATTTATTCATTTATAGAGAGTGTTGGAAACCAGCAGTCTGCTGACCCTGTCCCCTGACGATGGGCGGGACATGCATGGCCATGTCATCGCTACTCATTACAGGGCTGAGTGGGGACTCAGTTTCCCTTTTAAAGCTAGTACTCCCCCCTCTTTCTTCCTCTCTTTTGCTTTCTCTTTTGCTCTCACTCTTTAGCTTTCTCTTTTGCTCTCTCCCTCTTTCTCTCCTGCTTTCCTTGGCCACCAGGTACCTCCCTCTTCTTCTCTTCCCTCTTCTCTCTCTCCCTCTCTCCTCTTCTGTTCCCAGTGCCTCTATATCTCTTCCCTTGTCCCTTACATCCCTTTCTAAATAAACTCCTCATTTAAGCTCTATCTGCCTGGCATGTTATTCCCACCATCCTCGGTCGCCCTCACCTGTTATGGAACCTGCTATGCTCATCCACGTGGTCCCTTACCTTGGGACCACTTATCTTCCACCACTTCTCCACCTTTTATTCTTATAACTGTAAATAAAGAACAATAGATAGTATTTATAGTGGTATTGTATTTACCTTCTAGCTTTATAATCACGCTTTTTTGCTATCTCCAAGACATTCCTATTACAATTACTTTTATTGCCAATTACAACCTGTTTACATACTAATCTGGTTTTTAATATCTGTATCATTCACTTGCATTTTACTTACTTTCTACTTTGATATATGATTTAACTGGACTCCAGTTGACTACTGGTATGTCATATGCAAAGAAAAACTTCACAGCAATAATTTCTGAATTTTATATATGAATTTATGTGTTATATATGCATTGTAGTACAGATATTTATAAAAGTAGTTTATATGAACACATTAAAATTGGTTGCATACAATTGCCAATCATACTAATAAATCTCTGAAAGGTTGTGGAAAATATACATATGCAATAAAAAAGATAGTATATTAACATATGTGTACATATTCCATAATCCAAATCCAATAATTATAACTTCTGTTTTCTTTTTCTAATTGTCTATGCCTGTTTTCCAAGGAAACACTGTCATAGACTATATATCTCCATAAATCATCAGAGTCTATTTTCACCTTAATTCCACTCTCTTATTTTTTTTATTATGAATCTATCACAATAACACAATGTGGCTGATAATAGGCTTAATACAACATATTCAATGATTACCAAAACAGAAAAAGAAAAATTGAACAGGGGATTCTTGGCAGAAGCAGTGTTAAAAAAGGAATAGCATTTGATAAATTAGAGTACCTGAATATGGGTAAATATGTGATATATGTACAGAGGAGAGGGAATAAGAGGTATGAATACAGTCTGCATCTTGGAAAAGATACTGGCTGAATAAAAACAATAATGTCTTTAACAAGGGCTCAATACTTTTGAAATATAATTCTGGAATTTTGTGTGGCGAATGGAGCAAGTAGAATGGAGTTAAAAATCACAAGTAACAAAGACAAGTGCATAGAAACCACTGCAGTGAATACATTTATTCTAGAACTGAACCCCAAAATATGGTGAGGTGTATCCAAATTCTCTGTTTTTCAATGATCTTCCTGTACACATACTGCATATTGCGGTAATTGGCACATAGTCTTACATCATCTCTTATTTAATTGTCTTAATTTTTCTTTTTTTAATGGTTTATAACCTGTCTTTTTATTTTTAATTTAATTTTTTTATTTATTATTTTACATGTCGATCCCATTTCCCTCTCCCTCCCTCCCTTTTCCCCTCTCTGCTCCCTCACATGCACCCTGAACACCCTCCCTTCCCATCCCCCCACCCCAATTCCACATGTAGGGCAATGCCATCCAGGTGGGGTCATGTAGATCTGTCAGGTCATTTGAAGTAGGGACTAGGACTTCTCTCCTGTCTCTAGGTTCAGGCAGTATCCCTGAATAGAGTATGTGTACACAAGGTCCTTTTGTGTACCAGGGATACATCCTAGTTCCACTGTCTGAGGTCCCTTAGACTGCTTGTCTTAATTTTTCAGGGTGACAAACTCTTTCCTTACTTCCTTTCTACTAACTAAACAGATTAAAGTCATCCTGTATGTATTCCCTCACACCTCATTCCTTGTTCTGCATCTTAATGTTCTTGGTCCAACTTATCATGTACATTTCATCATTTTAGCTACAGTTAGTTACATAGAGATTTCAGAAAGCATAAAAAGGTAGATAAAGTGAAACTAAGAAAGGCAAGGAGGCAATAAAGTGTGTTTTTTTTGTGTGTATGTGTACACATGTGTTTGTCCACATGTATATATATATACACATATGCACACTTGTGCACATACAGGTGAATTTTGCTAAAGAAATGATTTCTTCCTTTCCATGCAGTCACAGAAAACTGACCAGGCATGGTAGCACATGCCTTTATTCCCTGTGTTTGGAAGGCAGAGGATGGTGAATCTCTATGAGTTGAAGACAATTCTGATCTATAAGGCAATTGCATTGTAAAACCTTTTCTACAAAAAGATGTGTATTTTTTTAGAAATAATATTCTAAAAAGTTTAAAATGTAATTAATTGCAGCACTTATCCTCACATCTACATGATGTGAAAATTGACTGGATAATAAACAAGAACTTTAAAAATCCAATAAATTGAAAAGAAAGAAACAGAAAACTGGAAAGATGAATAAATGGTTTTATCAAGTAAGTCTCAAATGAGTTTTCAATGAAACTCAAGATTAATAGAAACAAACACAATCGAAAATGCATGAAATCCTCACATTCAATTGTTTAAAAGGTATTAAATAAAATGTCATAAACATTATTCACTTGGATCATAAGAAACATTAAAAGTAAAATAAAATTCTTACCTTTTTTCCCCCAAGGAAAATCTGTCTTTACTCATTGATTTTTTTATTGACTGAATACCCATTATGTTTCATTCATGGATTAATTGTTAAATATTCTATGGTGAATGGTGATAGACAAAGGTAATGGAAAAACAGTAGTCTATCAAGACGTCTTCTAATATCTATACATAGGACCTTAACTATTCTCAAGGAAGGCTTTATTTTAATAAGTAAAATCATTATTTAGTAACACTGATAAGTATTATGCTAGTAACTCAGTTTCATTATCATTAAAGGGATTTTTTTTTAAAGATGACCTCACCAACAAGCCAGGTTAAAACAAATCATTCTAAGCATCACCACCCAGTCATCCAATTGAAGTAGTATTTGAATCAAGATGGAATAGAAATGCCATTATATAGTGGTTTCAGAAGTATGTGCTAAGACTGGTCAGAAAAAATTAGACAGAAAAACTGAAGTAAATGACGATGCTTCTTAACATGTTTATCTGAGGATTTGGGGAATATCATTGTAATAAAACTGACTGAGTCCTTAAAGGTCTATGTATCACTAATGGTAAGATATAAACATCTAAAAATATGAACATCTAGACTATATTCCATTAGAAATTATGCATTTGATTTAAATTATGTACTCTACTATAATACATCAAAAACTTTCTGAAAAGACTGGGCAAAAATGAATGAGCATATATTCTTTAATTAACAGCAAATGTATAATTTTTGAATGATTGGCATTACATGTTAGTATCTTAAAAGTTTTGATTCAATATTCAAAGTATCATAATCAGTAAAATATTCATTCTTGCCATAAATTGCAGATCTGAATTGTCTCATCTGTAAAATGAGTTGGAAATTCTACTGACACAGAAAGGGAGAAGGAGGCACAGCACAACTTAAGTACTAATATAATGCAGAAACCATGCTTTAATTTATTTAAAAAGTAAAGAATAAATCTGCACTTAGGGGGGAATTGCAGAGCATTAGAATCAAAGGAGTCATTAAAAACTGATTCTATAAATATTTGAGGCTTACTCATCAACTTTTCATTTCAAGCAACAACAGTTTCACTACTAAGTAAATGTACTTGTAATTTCAACTGGAAAATAAAGTAGCTCCTTGAAAATGTATTCAGTGTTTTGAAAAATATTAATAGACTATATGCATCAATTTGGAAATGGATGTGTTTATTTTCTTGTACACTGAGAAACTTTTCCAAATGCTGCATAAAGAGAACATGGATGAGCATTCCGAAGATTGCTTGCTATGTGTTCTTTTCCCTTCTTTAGCATTCAGTGGCATCACTATTCTCTGAGATACTAGTTAGAAATGTAAATTCTTGGACACCAGCTCACAAAGGCTGTATTAGTAAGTGTAGGGGTAGGGCCTCAGATGCTGTACTTTAAAAAGCCTCCACAGGTCTTTGACACCAATACAGGGTGAAATCCACTGCTGTCCTGCCTCTTTTAATAGAGTTTATGTAAAGATTAGATGAGGAAAATCATGGCGCAGGGATTTAAGGAAAACAATTAAACAAATAAATAAATCAAGTTCTATATAGACGTCCAATTTTTTAAACATTTTTCTATTTCCCCCTTAGCTTCTACATGCAATTATAGATAATCTCAGCAATGTCTGCAAGCTTGGTGACATAGTTCAAGCTGTGAGGGTTCAATAAATAGGTTGGCAAACATTGCAAATCAACAAAGCTTTTGATGAAATGTCAAGCAAGACAGAGCTTAGCTATATTTTGCTCAGCTTGAACTCATAAACCATTAGCTGGCCTCTGTACTTTCAGGACAGTTTGCCTGATAAATAAAACAGAAATATTAGGAATATTTTTTAAGTTTAGAATGATATTAGTAAGGCAATTTGTTAGTAAGAAATGTCAAATGAAAGACAAGGAAAAATAAGACTGTTTACTATAAATAAATTTAGAGAGAAAGTTAAGATCCAAATAGATTTTCAAGTTTTGGCTTTTTTTGGCTGTTTTTTTTTTTTTTTCTCAAAAGATGTTTCCCACTTTTAAAGGCATTTTTAACTATTTAATTTTAACTCTTTCATTCACGCTCCCTCAAAAAAGACAATAAATCTGTACAGGGATTGAAAACATTTGGGCAAATAAGAATCTATTTGAATTTTATAAAGTAATATAACTTGGAATTAAATATGCTTTAGGTATATTGGTTGCATGTACTGATAAAATATCTATGCTAATTTATAGTTTTAGAATAGTCTGCAATATAAAAATTATTATGCTTAAACAGTAACCCTTTTATCTCACTTGAAAACTATCACTTAATAAAAGTTTGGCTTTGTAAGTTATTCTACATCTCAGGAAACTACAAAATCTCGAATTATTGTTTATAACATATGACTCAGTTTGATTCCTAATGTGTATATTTGAATGTATATAAAGCACTATTCATAAAAATCCTCATTCTTTTTATTTTATTTCATATATAAATTCTTGAAATGTATATATATATATATATATATTTATATAATATATGGTTATATTATATATACACGTCAATGTTTAGGTCTATTATGTACATACACATAAAAGACAACATTGTTAGATTAAAACCCCTTCACATTAGTTCTCTAATTATTTTTATAGCTGTAGAAATTTACTTTGAAGTAGAAATATTATTGTTCGTTAATTCAGATCTGTATCATTATTTTTATGATATTCTTACTTAAAACAATTTTACAATCTTGAAGAGGAATGTTCTTAATAGCTATGACCTTAAAAGTAGGATTTAGGTTCCTTCTTATGTCAGTATTTAGATCATCCTATCGGTCACTGATGTCAAATTCCTTCCTTTAATGCTTTTTAACAAAAGCCCCAATTTAACTTTTATAGAAAGACACATCAAACGGGAGTAATTCAAATACAACCCAGAGGTTGACCAAAAGTCACCTTTAGGGAAGTCTGTTTCCAAATGTTTGTGGCATTTATCATTCTTCTGAATGGCTGTTCATTTACCTGCAGCTTTTACTCACCAGAAGAGACCTTAGCCATTTCAAATTCTGCGGAGGCTGGTGACACCTTCATAGGAAAGCTTTGTGCTGATTTCCCTGTTGGAACTTTTATCTTACACATGCTAAGGGGTATGACAAACCTGGAGGTAGAGTCACAGGCATATACAAATAAAGTAGGCTCATAATCTCTGACCAGCTTCACACCAGCAAACAAATGCTGAGCCCTTCTGCACCTGTTTCTTCCACTCCAGTTGCTGAAAATAGTGAGGTATTCTTCACAGATTCCTTCACAGACAGCGCTTTGCAAACACTCCCCTCTTCCAGCAATGGTTTCTTCCCTCACAGGCTCAATCTACCTGATTACATTCCCTCTAATCAGTAACCTCAGTTCCTCCAGTAATAACTGTGTCAGCTGCTTTATATAGGATTTCTCTAAGACCCATGCATCACTAGAGATGAGGAATAGAAGAGCTAATTATTATGAGGACACCTGTATTTTTGTTAAGTCCTGATGTGAACTTGACAGTGCACTCATCTTTGTAAACACGTTATTGAGAGAGAAGCAGAAAGGCAGAATCATAAAAAAGAGACCGGACTTGTAAAGTTGTGCACCTGTGTGATGCTAATAGAAGAAACAAATGTGTCTCGACATCCTATGAGAGTATTAAAAGACAACAAGAATGTTTGACATTCAAACTATCTTCTTCCACATAGACCTTTGGAAAAGCTATTCTAAAACATGAAACAAACTGAAATAGAACACAATCCACAGCACAGGAGGTACTTCTTAAATGCAAATGATGATTATTTAAGATTGAAGCTAAAATCTATTCATGTAAAACTAGGGATTTCCTTTTTAAATTAAAGTAATAATATATGCAACTTACCCAAAATTGTACTTGAATTTATACCTTGGCCAGAATCATGCTTCCTGAAAATCATGCTTCGTGAGAATACAGAATTGTTACAGCCTTTTATAATGAATGTTTACCCAGAGCATAAGACTAGAGTGGATTTTCAGATTAAAAATAAGACTCTTAAGTACATCAATCTCCATCTGATGAAAGCAAGAAAACTAAGTGCTTCATTAAACTTTTACTAAATAGATCTGTCATTATATATGTTTTCTCTAAAGAAAGATGTAAAAGTGATTGATGTTCACATAAAGAATCCTAGAGTAGGTAAAGTTGGCATTTATTTCCTCAGTGGTCTCAGTGCCTGACATAGGGGACTGGCAATAATAAGTGTCCATATGTATTAATTAATGCAAACAAAAACATACAATATACAATTCTACTGTCATTGCCACAGATATTTTTCAAAAAACCAAGTCCTACACTTACATAGTTTTTACATAAGTCACAATTATACAAGTTGTGAAGAATACCTAAACTCATATTGTTTTCTTAAACAGAAGATATTTGCCTATTATAAGCATGCAATGTGTTGAAGTATGTTAAAATGTGGCTGATGTTTTTTCTACCTTGCTTCTGTTTTTATTCTCTATTTCCAGATGCAGAGATTTCATTTGGAGAGAACAAACAGGAGGTATTGGTGGGGAAAAGCTCATTAATCCTGCCGCATTCCCTTGCCTACGTAGAGTACTGCATCCAAATTATAGAACTAAAGAAACTTTGGAGCATGAGTGTATAATTAGCATTGCTGCTAAGTGAATGGAAATAGAGGTTGCCTAACTTAATTAACTGTAATTATTACTCATTGTCATTCTGCTTAGAAAGATTAGTTGAAGGTATTTCTTTGGAGGTATTACATGAGGCATTTTTAGTTCCCTCTTAAATGTATAAATAATTATAATACAGAGATAGAATTGCCATGACTTTTCAATCAGATATAAACTTTTGTGAGAAAACATTAGTAAATTTTATATATCACCTAAGAGAGAAAATAAACACTGGGAAAATATTTTGTGAGGCTAAAGCTAAAGAATGAATGAAAGCAGGTAATTGTGAAGTTCATGGATTGAAGAGAAAAATAAAGGAATTCTATATAGGGGTTCGTGCACAAACAATTAGTTCTTGGCTAAGGAACAGGAAATAACAGCTTAAGATCTAAAATGCAAGTGTCCAAGTAAGAGTCAGATGATGTGGTTAGGTTGAGCACAACTGTACAGTCATGTAAGATGCCCACATTGTTTTCCAGGTCATGTGGCTAAGGAATGCTTTCTTATATTCTATCTATTCAGTAGAAGACACCTGCATGGGATTAATAAAAATCACCAAGGATCCATAACTAAGAACTTCTATTAATTCATGGAGACTTTGGTATTGCATAAACTTTGTTTCCTTTGGTTTCTGTTTATGAGAGCAGAGAAGATTTATAGAAACTGTTTCCTTACAGGAACTTATGATTACCGAGGATTTTCCATTCCAAGGTTGGGTATTTTCAGGGGTTAGTATTTAAATAATCTTTGCTTTAACCCTACTGTGTTGCCATCATTTTGACTAGTTTATTTCACAGTCAAAAAGTCCAGAGGCCAAAAAGATATCCCTGCATACTTTCTAATTAGAAATGATGATTAATCCAGTTCTGTCAGCATGTACAAAAAAGGCTAATGTGCACACACATCACCTACATGACTTGATAAAAATGGATTTAAGAATCAATAACTTTAGAAGATGTTGATTTCTACTTTGTCAAGTTCCCAGGTACTAATGTATTGTGGTAGTCTTGGGTTCACATATTAGGTAGCCAGACCCTAGCTCAGTGGTTCTCAAATTCTGATACTAAAAGCATTTAGAAAACTTTGAAAATCCCAATAAAAATTAAAAGCTACCTTTTGTAGCAATGATATTATTATCTGTGAATGTGTGAGTTAAGCAATTTTAATACACAACCATGTTGGAGAATCTATGCTCACACATTTGTTGTTGGCAAACTCAAGTGTGATTCAGAATCCTGAAATATATGGTTCAAAACATAGAGATACAAGTTCATTCAGGTAGGGAAAGGACTTGGTCTTAGGAAAACTACTCTTAATCATAAGTCCTTCTGATATGTAACAAAACTTGCAAACCACAGAGACCATGCTAATTCACACCAATTCAACCAATGCTTAAAAGCAATTTTATTGCTAAGGCAACAGAGATAAGCATGCTGACTTGCTGTCTTGCACATTCCTCAGGTTCTGCGGCTTAATAATGCATCTTCCAAGCAAGAAATTCCAGTATCTTTTAAACTAGTACACCCTATCACAGATATTTTTTTATTGCTTTTTGTGGCTGTTGGTGTTCTCACTATATATTCTCAAGACTTGTTGCTGAGTTCTTTTTCTTGTGTGTTCTTTTATCCTAAAGCTATTACTCTGCTTGTGTTCTATTTCAAAGCACAGTCATATTATATGACATCTTATACTTACTCAGGATACCTATATAATTAAAAATCACTAATTTTGAAAAGCACACAATACTAAGTAAAATGAATGAATAAAATGATCTCTAGGTTTAGTAACTGCAGCCCAATGTATTACTACATAGTCACAATATAATGCATAAATGATCCTCCACTCCTCTTCAAGAATTAGAAAGGATGAAAGTCATTTTGACTGGCAATATATTTTACCTTCTTGGGAGTTTTAGTGTGACTGTTATTAGAGATTATATTCTCTTATTGATTATTATTAGCAGAAAGATAAAGGTTTGATTATTCTATAAATGTAACGAGTCTGATCCAAACTTCATTTTCTTACAGCTCCCAAGAAAACACACTTAGAGGAATCTGTTCAATAGGTCTCTTGCTATTATTAAGATTGTTTTCACTATTTATTTCAATAGAGATCCCAATCACAGCTCTAGATACTGTATCATATCTGAAGGTGATTAAAAAATTAATGGAGAAGAACGACAGAATTCCATTCCCATAATCTTCTCATCAATCTACATGACACTCATCTAAGAAGATAGACTGGAAAATCTGTTTTTCTTCAGCATTTGGGCTTTTCTGGGTCTCTCAGGAAGGTAAATCTTTTATTTTTTTATTATTGCTAAATATATATAAATATATACATATATAAATATATATATATATATATATATATATATATATATATATTACACCTGTTGAGTTTTCACAGTGCCATAACAGCTGACTGTAGTTGTAGTAACAGCTGGAGCTTATATTTCACAAAGAAGTAATTAGAAACAAATTTTTGAGTTAGGAAAATCATGTAAATATTTAGTATTATGAAACCTTTGATCTATGGTCCATGGCAAGTGTGTCATATAGAGTACAGCTAGAATTCTGAGATCAACACAGATAAGCTATGGACAGAATTCCAGTTCTGCTATGTAGTTCTCTATAGTCTCACATCATTTAGTCCACATTTTATTATCTATAAAATGGGGATTATATTAAATGCATCTCCCTAGGCTAGTGTTAGTATCAACTACAAGGTGTTTAACTGAATTTCTGACAAGCTATGCAGCTAAATAGTGACTTCTCTTTATCAACAACTGCAATTAAGATCATACATAAAGACAGTTGACCTGAACAAGGAGGAGCTAACGGGCCCCCAGACTGATAGCTGGGAATCCAGCATGGGATTACCTTGGGCCCTCTGAATATGGGTCTCAGCTAGAAAGACTGAGCAGTCTAAGGGACCTCAGACAGTGTAACCAGGATGTATTCCTGGTGCATATAGACACATCCCCCATGGAGGGATACTGCCTTAACCTAGAGACAGGATGGAAGTCCTAGCCCCTACTTCAAATGAATTGACAGATTTACATGACTCCACCTGGATGGCATTGCCATACAAGTGGAATTAGGCTGGGGGGATGGGAGGGGATGTTGGTCATGGTGCATGTGAGGGGGCATAGAGGGTAAGAGGGAGGGAGGGGGAACTGGAATCGACATGTAAAATAAAAAATAAATTAAATAAAAAAAAAGATCATAACAATTCACATTTCCCAAGGCTTTATAGCAATGGTTCTCAACCCGTGGGTCAGAAACAATTTGGGGTTCCATATCATAATCTGTATATCAGATATTTGCATTGCAAATGATAACAGTAGCAAAATTCAGTTATGAAGTAGCAACAAAGTAATTGTGGGGTTGAGAGTAACTAAAACATGAGGAATTGTATTAAAAGGTCCCAGTATTAAGAAGGTTGAGAACCACTGCTTTAGAGGAAATTAAATCATATGGTACATACTAAATACACCTTTGAACTATAATAATATGGACTTTCTCTCCTACTTTTAGTGTATATGTTTTCCAGATCTTGTCTTTAGTGGAGCACAAGTGATTTAAAAAATCAAGAAGCAGAGACAGTAACTGTTGTGACATGCTAGATTCCAATGGGTAGGTGAAGCCAAATGCAGGCCGTGTATATGGTTGCACAAACTTAAATATATAATACATAAGGAGACAATATGGGCTCTCAATGGACAGATCAGAATCTAGGACTTCAATAACCCAAAGTATGCTGAATAAATTGGAAGTGATTCTATCTGCCTCTATAGTGTTTATGCCTAATAATCATATTTTTGAACTGCCATCATGAAAATTATGTTTCATAATGCCTCTTCCAGTAACAGTAAGTTAGACATCTATTTCCAAAGGAAAACAAGTCAACCCAGGCTATGAACATATTATCTAAAACAATGCCTGAAAGTACAAGCTGGAAGATATTACTGTTCAATGAAGGTCAATTTAAAATAAAAGGTTATGGTGCTTTCTTTACAACAGTAAAAGGTCAGATTCATTTCTATGCTGAGGAAATGTTGAAAAGGTAGAGCTGTAGGCTCAGTAATCAATGGGTTACTATTGTTGTGATGAAACAGCATGACCAAAGGAACTGAGTAGAAAAGGATTTATTTGGCTTACATATCATGAGTCACAGTCCACTGAGGGAAGCCAAATCAGGAATTCAAATCCAGCAGAATCCTGGAGGCAGGAACTGATGCAGAGGACATGTAGGTGTGTGGCTTACTGGCTTGCTCCTCTAGGTTTGGCAGCTTGCTTTCTTATAGAACCTAGAACTACCAGCCCAGGTGTTGCCATATCAAAAATCATGGCTTGATCCACCCAAATCAATCACTAATTAAGAAAATGCCCTACAGTCTTGAGTACAGCCCAATCATTTTTGTTGCTGATGTTTTATTTAGTGTTTTGTTTTCCGAGACAGGTTTCTCTGTATTGCTTTGGAGCCTATCTTGTAATTAACTCTGTAGACCAGGTAGCCTCAAACTCACAGAGATCCACAGCCTTTGACTCCTGAGTGCTGGGATTGAAAGTGTGCACCACCAATGCCCGGCCAGCCCAATCTTACGGAAGTATTTTCTTAATGGAGGTTTATTTCTCTCAGATGACTTTAGCTTGCATCAAATTGACATAAAACTAACCAGCATACATTGTTTTTAGTAAAAAAACGTTTTTTATTATGCTTTTTGCTAGCATCTGTATAATTTCCATAATTGTGTACAGGTGAGTGTGCCTGTGCAATTCAGTAATAACTCAATGATGATTAATATCACTCTTTCATGTCCATACCTTTCATATGCATGGGTTACAGCAATTTTGAGGAGAAAAAGACAATAAAATCCTCCTGTAATTTGGTTATATTTGCCTTCAGAAGTCAAACTGGATGAAAATCTATTTATTGTAAGAGTCAGTGTTAATTTTTATCATGGCTAATGGCCAAAAATCATTTCCTAACTGGAATTACCTACAAGGAACTTTTGCCCCCCAAAAAGACATCACACTGTACATCTCCAAATGTAATGCTTCTGTATAAATTTTAACAACTAAAAGAATTTCAGTCAACTTGAGAACTATTATTTCACTGTGCTTCTTTGATCAAATAGACCTCAGAGCTCCCCTTCCTTAGCTTTAAGCTTTTCTCAATGAACTGAGTAATGGAATCTTGAGAGATACCTTTAAATCCAGAGTACAAGCAAAACCTTTCCCCACTGATAAGCAAAAAGATATTTCTGGCAACAAAACCTGGGGGTATATAGCTAACTCAGTAGGCCTTCAAATAAATGCTTCGTGGGAACCCCTGAAGGTAGCAACAAGGACTAGGAGTGAAATACAAATGTCTACAGACAACTCTGAGACTATCCAGTCTCATAGAGTGGTGTAGATAACACCTGGCACTAAGATTATTTGAAAATCTCCCAAACTTCACTGTGGCCACAGTTACTAATGATGCACTGTATTTATAAATAGCTAAAAGGATAAATGACTCCACAAAAATGAAAACCTGATGATTTCATCAACTTTGGATAGGTTACTTATCTCTTCTAAATCTTTGTGCAATATATATGTTTCAACACATTATATTGTATTCTATAAATATCCACAATTATTATTTTCAAATAAAACTTAATTGCCCTTATAAAATTCTTCAATACCTCCAAGACCTATGAAATTTACTTTCTAAACCTATTAAATTACATCTAAGACTATAGGTAAACAAAAAACTTTAGTTCACTTATAATTCACATTCAGCTAATGACATACCCACACTATATCATCCATGATAAGATCATGTATAGTATATGGTTTTAATATCACAAATTTCTGGATTTGACTTAAAACACATTAAATTAAAAGTATATCCCTATTTTTCAGATGTTCATGGATTTCTCCAACATTGTTGTAGATATCTCTTTAAACATGTATTTGTTTTTCCTTTTCTAAGGTTATTTTTATGATTAAAAAAGGTAGGAGAAAACTAAGCTAAAGTAGGAATGGAAATTCTTCTTGTATATTCAACTAATAAATTTGTAGGTGTAGAATGAAAAAAATCAAATCCTTAAATTATATTGAATTATATTAAAATATATATTACATGTTAAATGAATTAGGCAGTTTATAAAATTGTGTGTATAACACTAAAAAGTCATTAGTTTGAGTTGTTAAACACCTGGGCTCTGAAGAATAAGTGCCTGTTTTCAAATTATGGATTCTTTTCATACTGGCACCAGAACCTAGAGCATGTAATCACATCTTGTTATGTCAATGTCCTGCTTTTTAAAATTGCATAATACTAGTACTTATATAAAAATTATTATGAAGCATAAATGGGTAATATTTAACATATAAAGTAATTGAAACATGGCCTGAAACACTGCATACCAACTGGTCAATAAATGATAACTATCATTGTATGGTATGGAATAGAAACATACACTACAGACAGATAACTACTTATTATAGAATAGCAAAATTATGAGAAACTATGGAGGGAGAGAGGTGGGCAGGAAGTTCCATTCTTAGGCGCTGTTGAATACTACTAACATTTGGTATCCAACGGGAGAGAGAGATAATTTTCTTTAAGAGTATGAATTCTCTGGTAGAGCAACCATACTACAATGTATTTCCCACACTCAAGAGTATTTGGGATATAAAAAGTAGATTCTTTGGATTTAAGAGATAAGGGTGGAGAGGGAGGAAAACACCAAGTTTAATGCTTAAGGAAAGAGAAGTGTATCTGGGAAGAGTTGGAGAGAGGGTGGAATATGATCAAAATATAATGTATGATGTCCTCAAGGAGTTATTAGACTATTATTTTTACAAAATCTTGAGCAACTTTTAGCCTCATTGGGTTTTTTCCCTGTACCTTAGAAAGTAAATTTGCATTATTTTTGTATCAGCAAAATTAAATTCCTCTTAAAATTTGCATAATATTTGCTAAGTGATTACAAAGATGTGGTACATATATATGTAGAGACCTATTCTGGGTGGCTAAACTACCATGGAATAAACCAGGTTGTAAAAAAGTAGCTATTAATGACCAATTAAGTAATTTGATATATTAGTGTTATGTCCTGAAACTGTTTTTATCCCCAAATTCATATGTTGAAATAGACTCCCCAAAAGCATAGTACTAAGAAGTAAGAGGAATACGTCATGGAATGGATCTCTCTTCAAAGCAAGTAGTGTCCTTGTAGTTCCTAACAGCTAGTTCATCTGTTTTCCCATTCTGCTATATGAGAATACAGCAGGAAGGCACTATTTATGGAGTGCAGAGTACCCATGCTTTCCTTTTCATGCAAATTAGTCCAGGTGAAATAACTTCATACATTTAATCATAGTATTTCAGTTCAGATAAATTTGATGAGCTATATCTTTATATCTTAATGCTGGAGTATATATATATATACTTATGCTTGCTCATATTTTCAAGTGTCTGTAAATGGTAAGGGATGAATAGCTGCTTGATTAATATTATTCACTTAGTGAATCAGAACTCAAATGAGGCGTATTTCCCATTGTTCTCTCTTCAGGTTTTATTCATTTGACTGGTCATTTGTTATATTTTCATTTTGCTTAATTTTAGCACACACACACACACACACACACACACACACACACACACACACACACACAGGATAATAACCATCCCTTTCATTTCATCCTGAAATAAACAGCTATCATTGGAACACCTTTCTTATGAGCATGTCCCTCCTTTGATAGCCATTCTTCAGAAGTTTTCAGAAGTTTTTACTGGTACACAGAACAATCCCTCCTTTTTTGCTTCTGGCACCAGCATGATGGAATTTTGTGTTCTTTTACGTATCCCATATATAACTGTCTCTCAGACCTGATTTCTGCTGCTTTTATCCCTTTGTTATTCTCTGCCTCCCATTTCAGAGTCTGAGAGCTCAGGGACAATATTATTCTTCTAGGTGTTTGAGTAGCTTACTCATGAAATGATCAAAGGCACCTTTGACATATAAAATGTCTACTCCAAATTGGAAGAAAAAGAACCATCAAGGAAGTATAAGCATTGCATTAATTGGAATCTTTAGAATGCCATTTCTTTCCCTTTTTAAGAGCCTTATGAAATATGTTTTTGACTTTTACAAAAGCTGCACAAGAGCCTTCTATGTCATATTTTTGTTATTAATACTTAAAAGTATTACTCTGCATTGAAAATATCACAGATACAATATTTAGTCAGCAGACAGTTCATTTCATTAATTATGTCTTTGGATAATGTCCTGAATTGCTGTAAAATGTCTATGAATTTCATGGTATTTTGAGAGGTAATTATTTTACCAGTATATATATATTAAGCATGTAATTTGCTTTTAACATTAAGGGAGTTATTCTCACTATTTTAGATTATTTTTAGAAGGGACAGTTTACAATTTTGTCTTATGTTAGGCAGAAATTGAAGAAGGAAGAAAAGTTTTCAGTATGCTTCTTAGGTTTTTCTCTGTCATTCAAATGTTCAGATGGAAGAAAATACTGCTATTTTATATATAATATCCTCAACACATACTTAGATACCATAATTTAATGGAAAGATCGAGGATTTATGCAGACACTTGGGTATTTTTTTTGTTCTAAACATTAACTAGAAGGTCCTTAAATAAATCACTGAACTTTATGAGTCTTGAATTTTTATTTATAAAATAAATTTTATAGAACATCTAACTTTCCATTCATCCATTCATCCATAACTATGACATACCTTCATTTACTTACACTATACAAATGCTGAGAAATATATATTTACACAATTATCGGGATAAACTCTCAAGGCTCTACTTAGTAGATTTCCCTGACAGAACAACTATACTATACTTCTAAGGGGCACTCTCCTTCTAAATAAATATGCTATCCTACAAATGCTAATGAAAATGACCCCAAAAGGTCTTCCATCATGAATTAAGGAAAGTTGACAAAACAAACATACAAAGACTCTAAAACTTAGATGTTTATCTTTAGTATGTTTTGATGGGTTGATTCCATCTTCATATGTATTTATATATACAGCCATTGATATATTTCCACTGTATAGTCATGACTAATTAGTATAGAGCAAGAGATCAGGAAATGGAGATGCCCCATTCATTACATCCAAGCTTTCTTTATATTTTTCTCCATATTCCAAGCTCTGCTTGTTTTTATCTGCCCCCCACCAAATATACATACTGTCTTTTAAGATTCCATTGGTGGATCTTTAAAGTTTGCTGTGAGGTGAAAGTCAGAGCCCAACATAGCAAGAGGGAGGGAAAACAAAGAAGTAGGCCAGATGCAATGTGCACAGCCTCTCTGCCCCCTACACTCCTCCCTGGCTGGCATGCCTCAGCTCTAACCTGCAGTATGCTCTGTCTGTAGTCAGGGCTTAATTATTTCTTATCTTTAAGCCTTCTTTTTTCTCAGTTTATTATATTTATTTTCACAGGGATTCAGGCGTCTTTTAGTTATGAAAGATAATAGACTACATCATTGTGCTGTTCCCCTTCATTTAAAAGCTGGCTCTGGAGTCAGGGTATGGATCCCCTCCTTTAGACCTAGCATGTTTATTTAAAGGTTTTCTCCAAAATATTGGACTCATATCAGGAAAGCTATAGAGAAAGCAGACCAAAATAAAATATAAGTGGAGACTCTTCCTGATGGTGATTATTGCTACTCATCTCATACTCTTGTTTTTGGCTTAAAGCTCTAAAACTTTTCCTAAGATGTAAAGCATATCTAAATATTTGTAAGGCTAGGGTATATATCCTCATACCTCAAGATACGTTAGAATATTGGCTATGAATTAGAAATTTTCTCTAAAATCCTGCAGCTATGGCTCCATGAGATCTCCCACACTACTGGGGACAGCTTTTCTGCACCCATCTCAGGAAAGGTCCACTAGTGAAGATTGAGGATGTAACAGAAGCCAGGGTCCAGGAATTAGATTAATGAATTGTTGCAATGACCATTTCTAAGCAAAGATGTTTGGGCAAAAGTGTATACTATGTGACACATCAAAGTTTTCAAGACCACTACAATGAACCAACATGCAATAGGAGATGCCAGAAAGAAGGAGTGAAGTGGCACATACACAGTAGAACTGGAGATGAGACAGCTGTGTTGGGTAAGAGAAAAAAAGGCACAGGTCATTGCCCTCAGGGGAGAGCAAGATTTTTTGAAAATTTTTAACTTTAATTTTTCTATTTTTTAGGGGGTGGAGTTTATAAGGGTAAAGGGCAAACATTGAAGGACTGAGAAATGAATGGTATTGTGGCACTTCTTAATCCCCTTCTCCTCCTTTTCTTAATCCTACTACTTGCACCCTTCCTTATAAACTTCTTGTCTATATTTCTTCAAAAACAGAGTTACATATATTTGTTTACTACTATTAAAAGACATTAATTAGAGCACAGTACAACTTTTATTATTCAAATTACATTTCTATCATCATCATCCTCATGAATTTTATGAAGAGGAAAGTAGTAATGGTGGTTATCATTATTATGATATTATTAGAATATCACTACTAAACATTATCTTGGAGTTATTTATTATTATAATCATTTCCTATATTGAGAAACACTAAGTAACACTAAGCAGATAGGTAAGACCTTAATACTGGAAATTGTGTGAAACTTTTAAACTTTGATTATAACATTTACCATTAGCTTTTTTAAACCTTTGATTATAATAAATTTATTCTTAACAGTTGATGCCAGTATTATCTTATATAAGTTAATAGTGTCCAAACACTAGAAATCTTTTATTATTTATATATCAGTTAGAGAGTTGATGGTAACATTTACAAGAAAACTACTAAGCTTATTGTGGATACTTTCATTAAAGCAGCATGTACATTGTTTTCCTTTTATGTGGCATCAGGATTTTAGACAAATACCCCGTGTGTGTGTGTGTGTGTGTGTGTGTGTGTGTGTGCAAATAATAGTAAATCATTTTGTAGCATCTACTACTAGAGGCTTTGAAAAGATTTTCCTGAACAGTTGGAAGAATAAGAAAGAGAGGAAATAAATACCAATACTGCAGTAGAAAAAAATAATATAGGGTTTACAAAATACACAAGGACAAAGATGTATAAAATAGTTGCAGTTTTCTACTTGTGGTATCATGTCAATAATGAAAAAGTTTTATATTTAAGAATATTTGTGGTTTTATATTTAGAACATGCTCAACTTATTTCATTATGCTTCTAAGGTGGTAAAAGGAAAAACTTAGGCACATAAATTTAAAGTGCCCAAGACCACATAATTTATAATGTAGGATACTTTAGAGTGCAAAAATTAAAATGTAGGAGTTTAAATACAAAACCAGACCTTGACTATGAATTGGATAATTTATAGTGCATTTATCATCATATGCATTTCACCTCTCACTTGTGTACTTTTTAAGTAGTATGTGATGCTTGAAACAGTCTCTATGTATAATAGCTTGAGAACTCTAGTTAAGGTTAGTTTATCCTATGAAGAAAAATGTTAGCATTAGATGAATAAGGAAAGGAAGGCTGGACACTGAAGTTATTTCATTAAATGAACTGAAAATGATCTTCCCTGTCTAATTTTCCTTACCTGTGATTTTCCTGGATGTTTATTTGGATATATGGTAATTTCATATTGTTACTAGCAAGATCAAGAGGGAATTGCATTTTGACTTTAATACAGAAAGTATAATGAAACAGAATTATTACAAACTCATAAGGGGAATAAAGGACATTTAAATAAGTACTTGATTTTTTCTGAGTTTCACAGCATGGGTTTTATTCTACTGGCATTGAAGTTTAGTTTATAGGGAAGGTCCAGAATGGTATTTGGTGCATTTGCCTATTCAATATCTCAGATAATATTCATAATTATCAATTTAATAAATTTTATCTACTTACAATTTAAGCCCATTAAAATGGTGAAATCCCTAATTTAAACATTTTGTGTTTATATTTCCAACCAAGAAATGTGGTTTTCTAAATAGAGTAACATACACCGGGGAACAATATGTGTAATGTATGTTACTTTTGCTCTCTGATTGTTCTTGTCCTTTGCTCATCTGATTCACCAAACCTTCTAGGCATGTAATTATCTCTTAATACCCCACAACCTGTCATACAATATGCCATTCCATAGATGAGAATTGGCCTGAAATATTATATACCTAAATTTTAACAATTTAAGCAGAAACATCAAACAGTGATTACAGATGGACAAAATGCATGATTGGCAATTTAAAATAAATTTTTATAGTAAGGCACAGATTCTTCTTTCTACTCAATAACACTTTTAAGATCATGTAACCCAATAAGTAAATTATAGAATTAAAATATGTCTAACTTAAAATTCAACCTAAAATTCAAAGCTGTACTTCAAGAGTTTTTGTTGGATATTGTTTTTTTAATGCATCTGCTAGAGAATGCATCACAGAATCCTTTATAAAAATTCACATGAATCACTCCTTTCAAAATGAAGAAGCAAGGTCTCTAATCTTGCACTTTCATTAGTTTGATTGCCACTTCAGCTCAAAATGGCAGGATGATAATTAGTGAATATGGAATAACCAGGATGGCTCAAAAGTAATTGGTTTACTGAAAAACAAAGTTTCTAAAGAAGCACGGTAAACTTCAAGGAACAACCAATTTATGGTTACACTCTACCTTAGTTTTAAGTGGTGTCTATGCACTAAAAAGTGAACATGAATGTAGACAGTATTTCTCAGGGTTCAAACAAGAATAGAATCTTCAACACTTTATTACAGTGTATAAACTACACATCCATATTTAATGATTTTTTTCTTATCAATAGGATTAAAACATTACATGATGATTGAATTAACATAAAATTCCAGTAGTAATTAAAGTGAGAGGAATATATAAATTTAAAAAATGGAATAATGGAAACAATATATTTTAACAGACTTGTTCAGCTAACATTCTTACATAACCCAGGTCCACTTCTTTAAGGATGGCATTTACCACAGTGGGCCAGGCTCTTGTACATCAATTGTCACTTAAGAAAATGCTGCACACATTTGTTTGCTCTCTACAACCTGATAGTAAGGACCTATCACTGAAGACACCCATTACATATGACGTCAAATGCAGAGAATCAAGCAATTTCCTAAATATAAGTTTCTCCCCTAGTCACTAATGTTCTTTACTGCACACTACCTAAGAAGAAATGAAATCAGAAATCCCCTAGCTACAAAACCTGCAACCTGCCTCTGAGATACTGTGAAACACAGTGGTTCAACAGGGGCACAAATTTTATTACAATAACCAACCACTTTTTTGACTAAATTTGAGACCCACATCATGAGATGAACCCTGTACCTGACACTGGCAAAGTGGTCAAGACTCTGAAACTAGATAGCTTGGAGACTGAAAAACACTATCGATGTTATTCTGCTAAGTGAACATACAAACAAAATTATTCCTAATGATAATATTGGAGGCCCAACTATTATTGCCTTAGCCCTTATTAAAGAAACTTCTTGCAGTAGATGGTAATTAAAACAGAGACCCACATATGAACAATGTTCAGACAGGCAGAGACTCGGATGCACACAAGCCAGCAAAGGTACAAGCCAGATAAGGTTCCAGAACTGAGAGAAAAGGATACAGGATCCCATAACAAAAAGCAATTTGCAAGTGATAACTAATGGTAAAACGGAAATGAGTTTTTTCCAATGGAGGTCATACCGAGAAGTAGTTGACATACAAAATGACTCCCCCCCCCCCTTTTTTTTTTTTTTTTTTTTTTTTTTTTTTGGAAATCACTAAGAATCATTTCAATGACTTTTTTCCAGCTATCCAGCCTCCAGTTTTGGGCATGGGCTAACTCTCTTAACCAGTCATTGGCTAGCCACTCCTACAAGTTTGGGGCCTCCATTACCCAAGCATATCTTTCTGCCAGGGTAGATTGTAGATCAAAGGTTTTGTGACTGGATTAGTGTTTATAGTTCCACCACTGGAAGTTGCTTGGTAGTCCAGACTCTGAAAGACAAACACAGTATGTACTCACTCATAAGTGTATATTAGCTACAATCCATAGCAAAAGAGAGGCTAAGTAACAAGAAGGGTTCAAAGAACGATGGATGGATTTCCCTGGGAAGGGGAAATAGAACAGATTTTGCAAGTAGATTGAAGGCAGGTGGGGATGGAACCAGGAAGAATGAGGAAGTAGAAGGAAAGAGTGCAGGGAGAGATGGCAGGAACAGGAGGGCATGTGGTGAGAAATATAGAAACCTAGATCCTAGCAAGGACTCCTAGTAATGGAGGATATGGATCCTGAACCTACCACCTTTCAGGATGATTTTTCCCTATGAACTCCACCTTCTTTCCATGGTCTTTTTTTTTTTCTGTTGTTCAGTATTCTATGTTGTTATTATTATTATTATTTATTTTCCTATGTTGTATATTGATCCCAGCTCCCTCTCTCCCTCTCTCCCTCCTTCCCATGCCCCATGACCACCCTCCCATGCCACCCCACACTCCATAGGTAGGGTGATGCCTTCCAGGAGGGATCAACAAAATCTGTCAAGTCATTTGGAGAAGAGACTAGGCCCTCCCTCCTGCCACTAGGTTAAGAGAGTATCCCTGCATGGGAAATGTTCTCCCAAAGTCCTTTTGTGCATCAGGGTTCCATCCTGGCTCAACTCTCAGAGGTCCCTTAGATTGTCCAGGCTTCCTTCTGAGACCCATGTTCATGGGGTCTGAATCAGTCCAATGCTGGTTTCCCAGCTATCGGCCTGGGGGTCCATTTGCTCCTCCTTGTTCATGTCAGCTGTCTCTGTGGGTTTCTGTAGCCTGTTTTTGTCCCCATTTTCTTATCACTCCTCCCTCTATGCATCTGGATTCCAGTTCAGCTTAGCATATAGCTGTGGGTGTCTGCTTCTGTTTCCATCAGCTACTAGATAAGGGCCCTATGATGGTAGATAAGTTAGTCATCAATCTTATTATCAGGGAAGGGGATTTAAGGTAGGCTTTCCACTGTTGCTCAGATTCTTAGTTGGAGTCACCCTTGGAGGTCTCTGGACATTTCTCTAGAATCAGTTTTCTCTTCAGACCTATAATGGCTCCCTCTTTTATGGTATCTCTCTCTCTCTCTTTCCTCTCATCTATTGCTCCCCCGACTCATGCTTTCCTCTCCTCCCCTTCTCTTTCTCCTAGTTCCCTCTCCACTCACTGCCCCCCCTCCAATCCCAGTATGCTCAGGAGATCGTGTTCCTTTCCTCTTCTGTGAGGGACATTGTAGGAATCTCTTGAGTTACTCCTTGTACCCTAGTTTCTCTGGTGGGTGTGTATTATAGGCTGGTGGTCCTTAGCTATATGCCTAAAATTCATATATGAGTGGGTACATATCATGTTCCTATTTTTGTGAGTGGGTTACCACACTGAGCAAGGTATCTTCAAGTATGAGTAGTATTCCATTGTGTAAATGTGTCATTTGTCCTATTGTTCTTTGTTTGATTTTCTGTGATGGAGACGCGTTTATCCTGAAAGAGATAACATGAAGTTTGGTGGGTAAGATCTGAGGGAAGATGAAGGAGGGGGAAACATGATCAAAATATAATGAAGTTTTTAAATGCAAAAGTATACAAGTCAAAATCAGAGAGAGAGAAAGAGAGAGAAGATGAAGGAGGAGGATGAGGACAAGGAGGAAAAGGATGAGGAGGACGAGGAGAAAAAAATAATCTCTCACAACAGGGCCATAGGACAATCCAACATAAACAGTTTCATGGTTAATATTTTCCTTTTTGTAATGTTTATAGTTGAGAAAAATTAATAACAGACCCTGACAAGACAGTTACACTCATTAAGTTGGATTATTTTGGTGGATAAGATAGCTGGACAATTTTTGAAGACTCTTACTTTGGATAAGGGCACACTTGGTTTCTTCCTGTTATGGATTGGATGAAAATATATCTGTCACAGGCTCATGTATTTGAATATGTGTTCCCATTATTAGTACATTCTAGGGAGGTTTCAGAACCTTCATGAAGGGGAGTTGGCTGACAAAGGTTGTTCACTTGGGACAACAATTTAAAGTTATATAGCCTTTTTCTCATTTTATACTTACAACTCTTCCAAGTGAGGGTGTCTTGACAATACACTCTCCCCCCATGTATTTTGCCATGTCTTTCTTGCCACAGTTAATTAAAACTCCATGATAAATTAAATACGTATTCCTTTACAGTGCTTCTGCCAGGCATTTTGACAACAAATCAAGAAAAGAAGCTAATATACCTCCTTAGAATTTGGTCAATTTCTATAACTGCGTTGACTCAAAATGTGGTAGAAGATATGTTGTGCTAATTTTAAGATCTAGACTTTAATATTTGGGAATTCATCTGCATCACAAACACTGAGTCAACCATGCCCCCTGTGAACATTTGTAAATTGTCCTAACTGAAAAGAATTCTAGAATTTTTCTCATTCAAAGTACTTTGACCAGGAGTAGAAATATTTTTGAATTCTTGCAAGCTATTCATCTGCTAGCTCACTTATTACTCAATAAGTTTAATTGATGCCACATAAAATATAAAATATCACCCAGGCTCAAATTCATGACCCATGAAATAATCAGATACAAAAGCATATACCCAAATGATTCACATCCATGCAACAAAGACATCTGCTCAACTATGTTCATAGCAGCACTATTTGTAATAGCAAGAACCTGAAAGCAACCTAGATGACCCTCAATTGAAGAATGGTTAATGAAGATGTGGCACATCTACACAATGGAATACTACTCTGCAGAAAAACATAATGGTATCTTGAAATTCACAGGCAAGAGGATGGCATTTGAAGAAACCATCCTGAATGAGGTAACCCAGTCACAAAAAGAGGAACACAGTATGTACTCACTCATATATGGAATTTAAACCTAGATCAAAGGATCACCAGCCTATAATTCACACCACCAGAGGAACTAGGATACAAGGTATATTCTAAGAGATTCATATAAAGTCTCTCACAGAACTGATAAGAGACAAGTCCCCCACAGCTCAGGGGAAGTGGGGGGACAGCGAATGGAGAGAGAAGTAGGAGAAAATGAGAGGGAGGAAAGGAAAACATGTGCAACCAGGAAGATTGAGCCTGCTTAGGAATAGAAGACAGGAGAGAGAGAGAGAGAGAGAGACAGAGAGAGAGATAGAGAGATAACATAAAAGAGGGAGCCAATATTGGTTTGAAGATAAAATTGAACACAAAGAAAGGTATAGAGAACTACAAGGCTGCTGCCAATTAACAATTTGAGCTTCCATGGAAAGGCTACCATAAATGCCCTTCCTGGAGAGTAAGATCAACAACTAACTTATCCATGGAGCCCTCAACTAATGCCTGTTGGAAACAGGATCAAACAGCCATACATAAACACTGAGTTAAACTCGAACCCAGATGCAGATTGAGAGGACAAGACCAGGGGGCAGAAACACATACAGACAGCTTACCTGAACAAGGAGGAGCGAACGGGCTACTAGACTGATAGCTGGGAAGCCAGCATGGGACTCAGGCCCCCCTGAATATGGGTCTCAGCCAGAAGGACTGAGCAGTCTAAGGGACCTCAGACAGTGGAGTCAGGATGTATCCCTGGTGCACAAAAGGACTTTGCGAACACATCCCCCATGGAGGGATAACTGCCTTAACCTAGAGACAGGAGAGAAGCCCTAGTCCCTACTTCACATAACCTGTCATACCTACATGACTCCAACTGGATGGCATTCCCCTACATATGGAATGTAGGGGTGGGGGGATGTGAGGGGAGTGTGGTTAGAGTGCATTGGAGAGGGCAGAGAGGATAAAAGTGAGGGAAGGAGGGAGGGAGAGGGAACTGGGATCGACATGTAAAATAATAAATTAAAGTAAATAAAAAATGCTTTGACTCCAAAATTTAAGTTCAAGGACAAGTTACTGGGGAAAAGGATTTCTATTTTTGTTTCCATAGAAAATGAAAAGATGTGGATTCCTTCCAGACTAATGTGGTTTGATCAAGCCAGACCACCTGAAACAGAGTACCAGGTGATCCTACATTCAAAACAGCTGGACAAAGCAGCCTTACAGACTACAACCAGGATTTCTGAATCTTCTTCGAATCCCCCATGACAGTGCCCCTTACCATCAGGAAGCAGTTTGGAAAGAACAATGCCCAAATTCCCAAATATTGTCTATAAATGTTTGTTTTCATTTAAATGTACTTTATTATATAAAATACATTTTAAAAATATTAAAAAAAACAAATAAGTAACTGATGTTTCAAGGTAAGTTTAAGCATGAATTGTTATTTAGCATTAGATAAACAGAACACAATGCTAAGAACCAAGTGTGATCATTAGCATTCCTCTACACAAAAATGCAAAATATAGCTATCTCTGCGGGTCCACTCGGAGTTCCTGTGGGCAAGATCCTTGACCCCCAAATCCTGTCCTCTGCCAAAGAACAAGGCCTCAGCTGGAGAGCGCCAGTTTCCAGTGAGATCCCACTACACTGCAAAACCTTCTCAAGTTCCAGCTCAGCCCTCATCTTCTTCCACCGGCTACTTGCCAGAGGTGAGTCTGGGCCCAATCGGGGCTGCCTGTCCCCTACAACCTCTTTTCCCCCCTCACCAACCTGAACTCCCTGGGTTGGCTCCTGATCCTGCTGCTCCTGTCTCCAGTCCCCATGGAGAGCACCCTTGGAGCTCTGATATACCCCCACCCATCCCCACCGCCAGCCTACCCCCCCTACCCTGTGCCCTACTCCACCCACGGTCCTGCAGCTCTGGTTGAGCACTGGGACAGAGGGTGGAGCCAACAGTCCACCCTTCTTCGGAGACTTCTCGGAGCAACTCTGAACAAAGGAGACCTGACTATCCACGCAGGACCACCCATAATTTCCACTGGCTTGGTCTCTGACCCTGCCTCCCGTCCTCTGCTGGAGTCCCGGGCCCCTCCCAGAGATCCGCCTATCTCTGTGGGTCCACAAAAATGTAGGCAACAGATAATCCAACTACACCAGAAACTAAAGGTGAAGCAGAACTAATATATTCAGAATACCACTGCCAACATCAAACCTAAATCAAACAAGCATCAACAATCAATGGTCCTTACTCACCCTCAACATTAATGGTCTTAACTCACCTATAAAAAGACACAGTCTAACAGAATGGATACGAAGACAGAATCCATCCTTCTGCTGCATACAAGAAACACATCTTAGCTCCAAAGATAGACATTACCTCAGGGTAAAGGGTTGGGAAAAGATTTTCCAATCAAATGGAAATAAAAAAGCAAGCAGGGGTAGCTATCCTAATATCTAACAAGTTAGACTTCAAACCAAAACTAGTCAAAAGAGATGAAGACGGTCATTTCATATTCATATATGGAGAAATCCATCAACACGAAGTCTCAGTTCTGAACATCTATTCCCCTAATACAAAGTCACCCACATTCGTAAAAGGAACACTACTAAAACTCAAAGCTCATATAAAACCTCATACACTTATAGTGGGAGACTTCAATACACCACTCTCAACACTAGACAGGACCACAAATCAGAAACTCAACAAAGAAACAAAAGAATTAACAGAAGTTATGTCTCAACTGGGGTTAACAGACATCTATAGAACATTCCATCCAAAGACAAAAGAATATACCTTCTTCTCTGCTCCACATGGAACCTTCTCTAAAATTGACCACATACTAGGTGACATAACAAACCTCAACAGATACAAGAGAATAGGAATAGTCCCCTATATCTTATCGGACCACCATGCTTAAAATTGGAATTCAACAACACAAATAGCAGAAAACCTGCAAACTCATGGAAACTGAACAATGTGCAGTTGCACCACTCCTGGGTCAAAGAAGAAATAAAGAAAGAAATTAAAGACTTTCTAATATTCAATGAGAATGAGGATACAACATACCTGAACTTATGGGACACCTTGAAAGCAGTGCTCGAGGGAAGTTCATTGCACTAAGTGCCCATATGAAGAAAACAGAGGATAGTCACATAAGAGTATTAACAGCCCAACTGAAAACCTTATAACAGAGAGAAGCGAATTCACTCCGCAGGAGTAGACGCCAGGAAACAATCAACTTGAGGGCTGAAATCAACAAATAGAAACCAGGAAAACAATACAAAAAATCAATGCAACAAAGAGTTGGCTTTTTGAGAAAATCAACAAGATAGACAAAACTTTATCCAAATTAACGAAAAAGCAGAGACAGAACATGCAAATTAACAAAATCAGAAACGAAATGGGGAACATAACAACAGACACAGAGGAAATCCAGACAATTTTCAGGTCATACTTTGAAAACCTGTATTCCACAAAACTTGAAAATTCAAAGGAAATGGACAAGTTTCTGGACAACTATCACTTACCAAAATTAAATCAAGAACAGACAAACAACTTAAATAGACCTATAATCTGCAATGAAATAGAAGCAGTCATCGAAAGCCTTCCAACCAAAAAAAGTCCAGGGGCAGATGGATTCAGTGCAGAATTCTACCAGACATTCAAGGAAGAACTAATACCACTACTCCTCAAACTGTTCCACAAGATAGAAACAGAAGGTTCATTGCCAAACTCTTTTTATGAGGCCACAATAACTGTGGCACCCAAACCTCACAAAGACACAACTAAGAAAGAAAACTACAGAACAATATCCCTGATGAACATCGATGCAAAAATACTCAATAAAATACTGGCAAACCAAATTCAAGAATACAGAAGAGAAATCATCACCATGACCAAGTAGGCTTCATACCTGGAATGCAGGGATGGTTTAACATATGAAAATCTATCAACGTGATCCACCATATAAACAAACAGAAAAAGAAAAACCATATGATTATCTCCCTAGATTCAGAAAAATCCTTTAACAAAATTGAACACCCTTTCATGATAAAGGTCTTGGAGAGGTCAGGGATAACAGGAACGTACCTAAACATAATAAGGGCAATATACAGCAAACCAACTGCCAACATCAAACTGAATGGAGAGAAACTTAAGCCAATTCCTCTAAAATCAGGAACAAGACAAGGCTGTCCTCTCTCTCCATATCTCTTCAATATCGTACTAGAAGTTCTAGCCAATGCTATAAGACAACAAAAGGAGATCAAGGGGATCCAAATTGGAAAGGAAGAAGTTCGACTGTCTCTATTTGCATTCGATAAGATAGTTTACATAAGCGACCCAATAAACTCTACCAGGGAACTCCTACAGCTGATAAACACCTTCAGCAAACCAGAAGGATACAAGATAAACTCAAAAAAATCAGTAGCCCTACTTTTTTCAGACGACAAAGAGGCAGAGAAAGAAATCAGAGAAACATCACCCTTTACAATAGCCACAAGCAACATAAAGTATCTTGGTGTAACGCATACAAAACAAGTAAAAGACCTATATAATAAGAATGTTGTGATTATAAAGAAAGAAATTAAAGAAGATACTAGAAAATTGTAAGATCTCCCATGCTCTTGGTTAGGTAGGATTAACGTAGTAAAAATGGCAATCTTACCAAAAGCAATCTACAGATTCAATGCAATCCCCATTGAAAACCCAGCCCAATTCTTCACCTTGAAAGGATAATAATCAACTTTATATGGCAAAAGACCCAGGATAGCCAAAACAACCCTATACAATAAAAGAACTTAAGGAGGCATCACCATTCCTGACTTTAACCTCTACTACAGAGCTATAGTTCTGAAAACAGCCTGGTATTGGCATAAAAATAGACAGGTAGACCAATGGAATCGAATTGAAAATCCTGATATTAATCCACGCACCTATGAACACCTGATTTTCGACAAAACAGCTAAAATTATACAATGGGGCGAGGACAGCATCTTCAACAAATGGTGCTGGCACAATTGGATGAGGGTGTATAGAAGACTGCAGATAGACCCATGTCTGTCGCCATGCACAAAACTCAAGTCCAAATGGATCAAAGACCTCAACATCAATCCAGCCACATTGAACCTCTTAGAAAGAAAGTATGAGGTACCCTTGAACAAACTGGTATAGGAGACCGCTTCTTGAATAAAACTCCAGGGGCACAGACACTGAAAGAAACAATTAATAAATGGGACCTGTTCAAACTTAGAAGCTTCTGTAAGGCAAAGGACACAGTCGACAAGACCAAATGGCAGCCCATAGACTGAGAAAAGATTTTCACCAATCCTATATCAGACAAAGGGCTGGTCTCCAAAATATACAAAGAACTCAGGAAACTAGTCAACAAAACACCAAATAACCCTATTAAAAAATGGGGTACAGAACTGAAGAAAGAATTCGCAATGGAGGAAATCAAAAAGGCTGAAAGACACTTAATAAAATGCTCCACATCCTTAGCTATCAGGGAAATGCAAATCAAAACAACTTCGAGATACCATCTTACCCCTGCCAGAATGGCTAAAATTAGAAACGCCAGTGATGACTTATGTTGGAGAGGATGTGGAGAAAATGGAACACTCCTCCACTGCTGGTGGGAGTGCAAACTCATACAGCCATTTTGGAGATCAGTATGGCGGTTCCTCAGGAAAATGGGAATTAGTTTACCACAGGACCCGGCAATCCCCCTGTTAGGCATATACCCAAAGGATTCACATCCATGCAACAAAGACATCTATTCAACTATGTTCATAGCAGCACTATTTGTAATAGCAAGAACCTTGAAGCAACCTAGATGTCCCTCAATTGAAGAATGTTTAATGACAATGGGGCACATCTACACAATGGAATACTACTCTGCAGAAAAAAATAATGGTATCTTGAAATTCGCAGTCAAGTGAATGGCACTTGAAGAAACTGTCCTGAATGAGGTAACCTAGTCAAAAAAAGAGGAACACTGTATGTACTCACTCATATATGTATTTTAGACATGATCAAAGGATCACCAGCCTATAATTCACACCACCAGAGGAACTAGGATACAAGGTGTATTCTAAGAGATTCATATAAATTCCCTCACAGAACTGGGAAGGGGCAAGTGCCCCAGAGTTCAGGTAAAGTGGGGGAGGACAGCGAATGGAGAGAGAAGTAGGATAAAATGAGGGGGAGGAAAAGAAAACATGTGGGACCAGGAAGATTGAGCCTGGTTAGGAATGGAAGATAGGAAAGAGAGAGAGACAGAGACAGAGACAGAGACAGAGACACAGAGAGAGAACATAAAAGAGGGAGCCAATATTGGTTTGAAGATAAAAATTGAACACAAAGAAAGGTCGAGAGAACTATAAGACTGCTCCCAACTAACAAGTTGAGCTTACGTGGAAATGCTATCATAAATGCCCTTCCCGGAGAGTGAGATCAACAACTAACTTTTCCATGGAGCCCTCAACTAATGCCTGTTGAAAACAGGATCAAACACCCATACATAAACCCTGAGTCGAACTAGAACCCAGAAGCAGATGGAGAGGACAAGACCATGTGTCAGAAACACATACAGACAACTTACCTGAACAAGGAGGAGCTAAGGGCCACTAGACTGATAGCTGGGAAGCCATCATGGGACTGACTCGTGCCCCCCTGATTATGGGTCTCTGCCAGAATGACTGAGCAGTCTAAGAGACCTCATACAGTGGAGCCAGGATGTTTCCCTGGTTCACAAAATAACTCTGCGAACATATCCCCCATAGAGGGATAACTGCCTTAATCTAGAGACAGGAGAGAAGCCCTAGTCCCTACTTCACAGGTCCTGTCAGATCTACATGACCCCAACTGGATGGCACTCCCCTACATATGGAATTGGGGTGGGGGGATGGGAGGGGAGGGTGTTTAGAGTGCATGTGAGAGGGCAGAGAGAGTAAAAAGGGAGGGAAGGAGGGAGGGAGGGCTGGGGGGAGGGAGCGAGGGAGGGAGGGAAAGGGACCTGGGATCTACATGTAAAATAATATATTAAACTAAAAAAAAAAATGCTTTGACTCTAAAATTTAAGTTGAAGGACAAGTTACTGGGGAAAAGGATTTCTATTTTTGTTTCCACAGAAAATGAAAAGATGTGCATTCCTTCCAGACTAATGTGGTTTGATCACACCAGACCGCCTGAAACAGAGTACAAGCTGATCCTACATTCAAAACAGCTGGACAAAACAGCCCTACAGACTACAGCCAGGATATCTGAATCTTCTTCGAATCCCCCAAGACAGCGCCCCTTACCAGCAGGAAGTAGTTTGTAAAGAACGACGCCCAAATTCCCAAATATTGTGTATAAATGTTTGTTTTCATTTAATTGGACTGTTATATAAAACTAAATAAAATTTAAAAAAAATAAAGAAAATTATGATGGCTAAAATCTTAAAAAAAAACAAAAAAAATGCAAAATATAAATATCTACTACCTAATTAGATGAAATACAACTATGAAATAAAGAAATGTGTTCTCCAATGTTTAATTTAATTTAATGTGTAGAAATCATACTGGAGGAGTGAGCCAATATAAGGCAATGTCCTTGGTAAGTGGTAGTATATATGGTTTTTCTCTACTGTTCAGAAGCCCAAATGAATGAACACTCTATACCACTAAGCTCCCTTAATGATATGACTGTCTACTACTTTTTCCTGTGCAACAACCACAATATCAATTGTCACTCCCTCAATACAGTAAACACAGTGCCACCGGATAGTATTATCCTCATCTTGTTGACTGTACCTAGAAGGATTATGACTGTAAAACCTTTCATGATCTTCAAATCTTACATGCTCAATAAATGTTATCATGTCACCTTATTATTTCATACTATTTCCCAGGCCCTGATTTCTTTTTACTTACTACTTTTATTTTCCATAACAGTCATAGATTTTTTACATTCAGTACAACATATTAACTTATTTGACTATTACATTTCTGATTGTGAAATATGAGATAACTTCAGCTGTGATCACCGGTTTATGTGATCATGGAAAGCAGTGAACAAGACAAACAGGGTTTTCAAAATATTCTACATTGTGAACAAAGAAATTCCCAAACTGTTAGTATCCAGGCATATGTACTGGCCCGTCCTTGGGGTTCTGACAGGATATACACTTAGCTGCAGCCACTAAGAGCACCACCTCTGCATATTCCCTATGTTCCCTTTTTAAAGGCCTTACTCACCTCCCTTCCTTCTCTCTCTTTCTTTCTCTCCCCTTCTCTGCCTATATGTTCATCTCTCTTTCTGTCTATCTATCTATCTAACCTCTGTTTCTCTGCCCCTCTTTCCTCTCTCCTGCTGCTACTGTCCTTAGAGACCAGTCTCCTCTATTTTCCCTTTTTATGATTCCTCCCCCCCCCAAAAAAAAACCAAAACCAAAACAAAAAAACTACTCTGCTTTAATCCTGTCCCATGTTCTTTCCCTCACCTGCTTCTTTTCTTAAATTACAACACAAGCCCCTGTGTTTCTTCAGCTATATTTCAGTTGGTAGCATTTTCAAGGCCTTGGGTTCCATTCACAGCACCTAAGAAAATGAAATATTCCAACACTTGGGATAGGAAAGCAGGAGGATCAGAAATCCAAGATCGTCCTTGGCTATCTAGGGAGCTCAAGTTCTGCAAAGACTAAGTAAGAAAAAAAAAGAAGTAGTGGATAGAGTGAGGGAGGGAAAGAAGGGAGGAAAAGGCAAGAAGAAAGATAAACCTCCAACTTGTGATTCAATTCAGTAAGTGGGAGAAGTTAGTATGTTTTTGTTTTGCTGTTGTGATTCCCTCTGACATAGAGTTCTAATGTGTTTACTTGTAGATTGTTCAAAAGATGGATAGAGTCCTTCAAGATGCGTACAGCTATACTTTGTTATGTGAACCAATAAAAAAAAAATCTATGGGCATTTTTGCCTTCATATATCTTTGTACACCACATGCATGCCTGGTTTTTTGAGAGGCAAAAGGTGTTCCACAATCTGGAACTGAAGTTACAGATGGATGTGAGATGCCATACAGGTTCTGTGAATAGAAAACAATTACATGAAGAGTACCCAGTGCCATCTTCTAGCACACAACCTGAAACTTCTCCAACCATTAACATAAAATATACAATTCTCTGGAGTTAAAGTTAGATCTAACTTGTGCAAAAGCTAAATGAAGGCACAAAACATATAATCCATTGTCATTCCAGTCTCCAAACATCTCTTGTTACTGATTGAGAAACAGAATCCTTGTGTATGTAATCAAATTTTGATGTCTTTACATTAAAACAAACTGTTAAAACTGGGCAGTAAGGGACCAACATATGGCTCAACTGAAGAAAACCTTTGCCCCCAAAGCCTGACAACTTACATAATGTTGTTTTCTGATTTGCATATATGTGACATAGCTGTTGTACCATACAAGAGTCAAATATACTCCTGTACATGTACAAAGAGACATAATACATACTTTAAAACTGAGGAGTAAGTTCTACATAGACATGAGCCCCACTTAACTAAGTTTAATAAAGATGAAGGTTATTGCCTTTTAAAAACCGATAGTCATGTGATCTTAAATATATAGCCTAACTGTGGTGAATTCGTAGTTCTGCACAATAGTGATGCATAGACATACTCTATTTCAAAAATATAAACCCAAGCCAATGCAATGCATTGGCATTCTATGATCATTTAAATCACTAAAAGATTCAGTTTAATTCATTTCTTTTTAACTGACAAATGTTCAGAAGAGTTGAATTTTGTATACACACTTAGTTCATACTTAAACAATTTTTTCAAGCCAGGTGGTAATAGCACATGCTTTTAATCACAGAACTCAAGAGGCAGAGGCCAACAGATCTCTCGTGAGTCTGGGCGCAGCCTGATCTCCAAAGCAAGTTTCAGGATATCTGTACCTGTTTTTAAACAAAACAATGCTGTCTAAAATGAAAACAAAATGAAAAAGAAAAAAAAAGTAGCAGTAATGAATGTCTAATCTGACCATCTCAGGACTTCTAAATTAGTGATACCTCCTCAGTCATTGAATTCATTTTAAATCCCTTTATAAACAAACATTCACATTTCAGAGAAAGAAATCCTGTGATCACAAACTATTTTCAACAAATAAATGCTTTTTTGTTTACTTCCTTATTATTATGTAATTTTTCCAAAACAAATATTACACTAAAGACATAAAACATTAAAATATATGGTAATTGATATGTCATAATTGATCCAATGGACACAATACAAATATTATATTTAAAATGTAAAATTAAATATATAACATGGTTTTAAAAATAGGACAAGGAAATTGTTTAAATAATTGTATTTGACATAATCTGGTACTTTAAGTGAGCCCAATATGTCATTTAACAACTAAGATAAATTATGTTAAATAATAATTCTGTTAAAATCTGTGTGCCACATTAAAAAGTTAGTATTCAGTTCTATTTTTTGTTTTAAGGATTACATTTTATCCATTTGTTTTCTCTTAATAAAAATACCAATGTTCTTGACAAATCAAATGCATAATGATCTCTAAAAGTTAGTATATGTCATTTGTTTCTGTTGAAACAGAAAGACCCAGAAACCTTCTCATAGATCATATTTTAGAAGTAATGCATCTAATTGTTAAAAGAAAAGCTAACCATGGCATTCTACTTTTATTTCTGAAGCTGTCGCCAAGAATTTCTCTTACAGATAGAAGATGTGTCAGTTTCCATTCATTTTTTCAAGTTATCTCTCAAAAAGTGGAATTTTCTTTGAATTTTGAGGAAAATCCTAACAAAAGTCACTCCAGGAGGAAAAACAGGAAAGAAACAGGAATGGCATTCAATGTCTAGTCTGAACCTTTTCAGGCTGTGTAAATTTGTGGTGTCTCTTCAGTCATGAAATTCACCTATAACCCCTTTATAAACAGTAATCCTCAATCTGTTTAATAATTTTCCACAAACAAGTGGTATTTCAGTTATTCCGGGGTTTGCTGACTTTTTTCTTAAATGAAAACTATGAATACTATGAGGTAGACACATGCTGTTTTTCCTCACACAATTTTTCCCCTTAAACTTGTGACCATCTACCATGGCCTTTAGTTGTAGGTGGTTCTTTTTGTTTGTATTTGCCTATTCATTTAATGTAAACTTTACCAATTCATTATGTTATTTTTAGAATATGGTCAAAGGAAAACCTATATTATAATCCAACTGTTGTATCTAATATAATATTGGAATTGTCTCTGATAGCTTAAAAGTCTAGCTCTCTTTTCTTTTCAATTATCAAGATGAAAACACATTCCTAATTTTGTGATGTAATGACATTATCTTATTTATCTCAAGTTTTTTATTTTATTTACCCAATTATCAAAAATACAGCTTGATTACAAAAGCAATCTCAATATTTCATTTTATTCTAAAATTCTCCTCACAGACACTTTTATCTCAATGTTGCTTTAAGACCACCAGCAACAATTTAAGCCATTTCATTTTCTCTATATATTTTTACACTTGCGTATAAGAAGTACCCATTCACCTGTATATCTAAATATTCTTTGGTTTATCATTTCTGGTTATGCCAAAAAAACAGACAATGAAGATTCTTTAAGAAGATGCATTGCCTTATAAAACTGTGCTAAATGCCTTTATTGAGCTGATCTTCAATTCAAAATTGTAATTTTAAATAAATTGGCATTTTCTCTTAAATATACTTTGAAATTATTAATGTAGAAATGCATTATATGATAAAATACACAAAATTGACATCTAGTGAAAGGCAAAAATTCTCTTCAGTGACAAATTTTAATTGATTTTAACAATGTATTAGTTTTTTGTACCTTTTGTAACAAAGCACTATAAACTCTATATACTGGGCATTTTCACAAAATAGTCTTTATTTTAATCACAATATGGGAACTTGATGTATTGTTCAGACACACTCATATCCCTAGTCTCATATTCTCCTGTAAGAGAGAATAGATATGTACCTAACTCTTTCCTGTTAAAACTACATTAGCCTCATTAATATCCAGGCTTACAAACTCCAGTGTGGCATCATCTTAACTAATTACATAGCCAATGGCAATATTTGTAAAGCCGTCTTCCTGAGGTTTCAGAAATAATGTGACTTCTTTGCTATAGTTCTAATTTTATTATTGTTTGATAAGTTTAGACATTTATATAATAAAATTTTAGCCATTTTCAACCTCCATTCCCTTCAATCTTCATTGGAAGCCCTTTCTTCCTCCCACCAGTTTCCCTCCTACATTTGAGGATTCTTTTTATGTGTGACTCATGGAGTGAATATAGAGTTTATTGCTTGAATGTGGGTGGGAAGTTCATCACCCCAGTAAAGCTAAGGTATAGTGGCTACACTATTGAAGAAAATAACACTTTCTCTTTCAATAATCATTAAGGGTCATTGAGATGCGCACTACCCAACCTAGTACACATAGTCATAGGAGCTGGCTCCATTCAGTCTCCCACTTCACTCCTGCCTCAAACAAAGCAGACAAGCAAATACATTTATTGAATTTTATTAAGCAGTCACTACTTTATTAAATGCAAAATAAAGAGAAGCCAAAATGTAAATAGTGAGGATTTAATGAAAAGAGGACATTATGATCAAATAGAGAATTTCAAATGCATACAGAAATCAAACAAAATTCGTTTAGATCCAGATTATCCAAGGTAATAAAATGTCATTTTCTTCAACCTCAAAAAAATGTGACCTCTGATCATTCAAAATTAATATGTTTGCATGTACAATCATATGCTTCTTGCTTCAAATGTTCTGTAGTACATTATCTGTGTGAGTATTACAGATTACAACCATTTAGTCTTTAAATCCAACTATGTCTCAACGTGAAAACCTTGAAGACTTGGGAGCTGCAAATAAGAAGTAAAGCATGCTCAGCACCTTCACGAACATGCTGGGGCTGTTTTGCAGGAACATTCTTCTTCTTTCTTAGAACTTAGATTCTCTCTACTTTGTGAATACATTTTGTCTATATTCCTGTTCATCCCTTGAGTGCCTCATCTTGTAATCCAGAAAGAATTTATGTTCTAATCCCCTCTCTTCTTACTCCCAAACATGGATCTCTACTCATAATAGGACACTGTGCCAAAATAGATAATCCTGCACTTGGATATTTGTCTTCCTATTACATAGCATATTAGTGCACCGAGTTTTCATCATTATAATATGTAATATCTACATATTACTTATTATACAGCAGACCTATTGTTGACCAATCAGTGTGACTTCCTACCTGTTGTTCAAATCTCATGCTTCAGGACCTCAATGGTATTCTATCTCTGTTCTATCCAGTATCCAGGAACTTGTTATCATTCATTTGGATTGTTAATAGATTAAAACCCCAATTAAATCACATCAATCTCCACAGAACTCTCATTTCTCAAACAAACTGTCATTTTAAATGTCAGATGCTTCACTCAAGTAATCAAGACAATATATGCTCTCATAAATAAATTGCTTATGAACAATAAAATTTTAAACACTAGATTCAAATATATGGAAATAAATGATTGAGTTATCTCATGAATGCATAAAATATAGAAGTTATTGTTAGAGTGGAAGCATCACCCCAGCCCCTGGCATCCACATACACAAATAGTATGTGATGTTACGGTGGAAATTCTATCCAAGCCCCCTCCCCCATCTTCCTCCAAGCTCTGCTGCATCTCAGAAAGCCTGTCAAAAGATGGCCACTCCCACAAATATGATCAAGACCACTCCCATAGGGTATTTAAACGCCTGCTAGAAACCAGACTCGTGGTTTTTCTGGTCTCCCTTTCCCATCTCCTCTTTGGGGGGCTGGAAGGCCATGCAGGAACACTGTATCCATTAAATATGGGCCTTTTCTAATTCAATTTGGTTTGCTCTGATTTGGATTGCTGCATTGGAAGAAAGGCTTATTGGGGTGTAGAAAATTTCAGTTATATATCCAGTAATATATACACTCCAAAATCATAATATAACCAAAATATGATGGCTAGCTTTCGTTAGACATCCATTATTTGTTGGAAAATGTTTCATATAATATTTACAACATTGTTTTTGTTCCTACTTTACAGACAGATTCAGTGAGGTTCTAAAATTTTTCAACATTACAACTAAAAAGAACATTTGACTTTCTTTTTTAATTTAATTTAATTTTACATATCGATCTCATTTACCTCTCCTTTCCTCTTTCCCTCTCTCCCACCTTCTCATGCCCCCTGACCACTCTTCTGTCATACCCCCCCCCACCATTCCACATGTATGGAGCCCTCATCTGGTAGCTGATAGAAGCAAACACCTACAACTAATCACTGAGCTGAACTGGAATTCAGATGCAGAGAGGGAGGATAAGACCAGGCTGCAGCAACACGTAGAGACAGCTGACATGAACAAGGAGAAGCTAATGGGCCCCGAGACTGATAGCTTGGAATCCAGCATAGGACTTATTCAGGCCTCCTTGAACATGGCTCTGGGTTAGAAGGCCTGAGAAGGCTAAGGGACCTCAGACAGTGGAAGCAGGCTGTATTCCTGGTGCACAAAAGGACCTTGCAGAACCATCCCCCACGGAGGGATACTGCCTTAACCTAGAGACAGGAGAGCAGTCCTAGTTCCTACTTCAAATGACTTGACAGATGTAGATGACCCCTCCCAGAGGACTCTTTGACTTCCTTAACGGTATTTTAGTGTCTTTGTTGTATCTCCTTGTGACCCATTCTGTGTCCTGACACTAAGTTAAAATTTAAAATTATAGTATTTTATAAATCTATATAACTTTCTTGCTTCACATGTTTTCTTACTTGACATTGTTAATTTCCCAGATTTCTTCATGGTAAGTAATCATTAATTTTACCAGAAGTGGTCTCAAGACCTCTCACTACATGCCATTACTTTCATTACTTTCATACTCAGATATAAAAATCAGTTTTTGTGATTTTGACATTAACTTACATTTTGAAGCCATTGTCAGTTTAGGGTGAGTTAATGACTCTGATGCCTTTATTTCAAACATAATTTTAAATCACTTTAAATCCTATGTTGAATGCTGCTGTTTCCATTCCTGGTGAATTTTAAAAAAAAATTCTCTATTTCATTTTCATATTATTTCTTGATGAAAACTAAAACTTACCCACCTTTATATCATATAACAGCTTTGAAAAATAGAGGGAAAATGAACTAAAAGGTAGAGCCATTGTCAGGGTTTTGAACCTAGTCAGCACCAACTCCTTGGTGAGAAAGAAAAGAATTGACTCAGGGCAGACCCAGACCTATGCCAGAAGGATTGTATATCTTTACAGAAGTTTGAATTTTAGGTCTCACTTGCTTCCTAGGCAGTGCAAAAATAGCTCAAGAGTACACAGCACCCTTAAACATATTGCACAAAATTAAATAAATAAAATTGGAAGGGCAAAGTCAAATTTAGAAATATAAAGCCAAGAAAACATCTAGTGACCTTAGATAGTAGCCCCTTGAAAAAGACACTAAAATATAATACCAATATCAAACATAAGTGATCAAGAGGAAATGTGATTTTCTTTTCAAAGATGTTTGGTAGATATCAAGAGCTTACTACCTATGAAACAGGCTCCACCCTGTAATAACTACACATGATAACATCTGCCTTGCCTGTCAGTGAGGATCTAGTAAAATAATGCCTCACTATTTTCCATAATCTTTATGACAGGAAGATATAATTACAAACCAATTTTCAGATATTTCAAATATTTTATTATATTTATATTTAAAGTAATTTTTGAATTAAATGTTTAAAAATTTTAGTTTAATTGAGCAGATCCAATAATATAAAATATGTTGTATAGCTGTATTTTTATTACATTTATTAACACATTTTATATGTTTCTTTTAATTATACAGGAGACTGTGCAAGGGGAAAAAAATCACTTATCTAAATTATTGAAATTTGATTCATAGTTCATTACATGTGGTGAATTTATGAAAGAACTCTGTCATTTTTTCCTGCATATGTAGTTTATTGTATGTCCATTATATTTCAACTAAGTTGTTAAAAAGGAGGCTGTGACAGCTTTTGCATATATGAAACATAACAGTTCATTATTTGACCAACTTGTACTTTTTAAAAAATGTCTGAAGATTTAACTAACACAGTTAAGCTGGTAACAAGCTTGGAGACACTGTAGTTAACATTAAATTTGTTTCTTTCTTTTGTTTATTTTTCTTTTTCTTTCTTTCTTTCTTTTTTTTTTTTGCTTGTTTTATTTATGTATTTATTTATTTTATTTTATAACAGGGTTTTATTATGTAGCCCAGGATCCCGTCAAACTTGAAGTTCTCCCGCTTAACTTCTTAATTGCTGGGATCATATGTGATGATGCAATTAACTTTTAAACACAAGCTTTAACTTTAGTTTTACTTTATGTGTATGTGTGTTTTGCCTGCATGTGTCTGTTTGCTATTTGTGTGCCCAGTGCCTACAAAGGCCAGGAGAGGGTGCTGTATGTATATCCTGGAGTTAGAATTATAAAGGTTTGTGAGATGCATGTAAATTCTGGGAATCAAACTCTGGTCCTCTAGAAAAGAAGCCAGTGCTCTTAACCACCATCTTTCTAGCCCATGGTTAATATTTTAAAAATGGTTTTGTTGTTTTTTAAATCTGTATCACCATTGGAACAGTGGACACAGGGAAACTATCAATATGAATAAGCAGAAAATTATTTTTTAAAGTATTACTTTAAAATCCTTAATGAATTTGAATATCTTTCCTTACATTTATGGGTACTTGTGGTTTTCCTTTGCATGGTGCCTGCTAGTCTTTGTTTATTTACTTTTGGAGCCTTTTCTTTCTTGGTTTGTACATGTTCTTTGTTGAGGTAGCTTTTAACCAAATTGAGTGTGAAGTCATATGTATGTAAAATGTTCAGAAAATCATCAAAAATTCAGGATTGAGTCTCCAAGGACAATAAACAGATGATAAAAATCAAATTCATGAATCTAAGTTAAAACTTATGAAAAGGGTCCGCTGGAGGCAAAGGAGGACAGAGGGACCTGGAGAAAGGTGTCCTTGAGTGACCCTAACCATATAGTTCCTTTAATTCATATGATTTCCTCATTTTTGCAGAGAATCAAATGTAGAAGACAGTTCTTATATGATGTGCTTGAAGTAAAACCTGGACAAAAATGAAATTATTACTATTTACTAGTACCTATTTTCCACAATGTTTTGCATATTACATTTAATGTAGAATATAATTATGTGGAAGAGGTTTTATTCTAGTCTTACATGTTGCTATTAAACATAAGTTTAAAGGTGTACAAAATACAGACCAGCTGATTTAACTCATAATCAACAGTCAGAATTCAAATGGACTTTGGAATATTTGAAAAGCATGTATCTTTAATATGCTATGTCTTTTTCCCTTTCCCTGGTAGATCATCCAAGTCTTTCTTCTATTCTAACAAAATTTATCCTGGATTCTAAGCATGGAGGAACTTTATCACTCAGGACTTTACTTTTTCATAATTTATCAAAGTGGTTTTTTTTTTCTTCTTTTCCTTAGTCAACAACTGTAAATATACTCAGGAAATTATTTTTACAGTGCTCAGAATTTCTTTAGTTATTTCCAAATGTTACTTCACTGATTCTTCTGTCATCACAGAGGAACTAAAGCTACAAATGAATTGGAAATTAGTAGATATTTGGTTGGAAAATCTGGAAGCACGTGATCAGGGTAACAAAAGGTAGAGAGGGAAGCCATGGGAGTAGTTAAGCAAATAGTTTTAGGATCTGTGAATATGAGCCATATTCTCACAGATAAAGTCTATTATATCTGTAACATATAAGTTGAAAATGTTAGTTTTAGGTTCTTACTAGATAGATAACAAGAAAACTGGGAATAGCCAAATGGCTCAGGGGTTAAAGCATTTACTGAGCAAGCCAAATGAGTGCAATTTGATTCCCAGGCCAAAATGGAAACTTTTTCAGGACATTTGTTTACTGACACACACACACACACACACACACATATATATATATGTATGTATGTATGCCCAACTCCTACAATTCACACACACACACACACACACACACACACACACAACACAATAAAGAGGTGACAAAACTGTTACACATAGTTTTACAAAAAGTCCTATAAGGTAATTAAGTGGAAACTCTGAAAGAATCAAGAGCCATTCTAATGTGAAATGTCATTCTAGTAAATAATACGATAAGACAGTTAAGGACATTGAACAAAAAATATTAAGCAAATAAGTCAATAAAGTGTTTAGAGTAGGAACAAGACATAAGTCAAGTATATTTTAAAAATCATGTCCAAGGTCTCCTTTAAAAATAGAGAAAATCTTAGTAAGGAAATTGAAATTGAATATGAAAATACTCATATGTGGCATTTTAAGTAAAACAGGGAAAATATTAATCAAATGCAGATTTAATCGTGATTGATAATGAAATAAGGAATCGTTGAAATCTTCAAGATCTGAAATCAGAAGCTTTCAAAGAATTTGAAAAAAACAGATGGTTTGGGAATTTTTTTAGTGATGCCTTGTATATGTAGATAGGTCTATGTTTATATTATTAAACGTACCTTCAGACCTTTTTCTTTTGAATGATTTTGGCATTTTCAAGTTATTCCACACTTAATACTGTAAAATTTCAATTTCTTGTATTTTATTGCAAGAAACGTATATTGTATGATTGTGCTCCCAAACTTTTAGTAGTATAGTAGCATTTTACTGCTTCTCTGAATGTTATTTGTACTATGAAAAGTAAAGATCTAAAGAATTTGACTATTATTTGTTATATTACTGAATGAAATTTGACATTTGAAATTTCTTTAATAAATTCTAGGCAAGTCCACTCATGGAATAGAAACAGATTGATATCTTCCATGGATTCACTTAATATAGATTTGAAAAATTTCATACTTATAAAGGTAATCTGTATCATTTTTATCTTCATGTAAAACATTCAAGTATGATAGGCCAGTAGCAGATTTCATGACCAAAAGAAGCACACTTCGGGTATAGAAATCCTAGAAACATACATATACATTTTCATAAAAACTATTCTTGTAACTTGAAGAGTAATAGGGAAGATTAAAATTAAAGTAAAAACATTTGCAACATGTAAAACACAAAGTGTTACTTGGCCCACTTGTGTTTTCCAAGTTAAAAGTTAGAAACCTGTTGTCATATTCTCCTAAGCCTTTGCTACCCACAGCAAATATGTTGCCAAATGTTGTGAGCTCCTTTCTGTTGTATTGTATATGTCAATAATTTTTTTTTACTTGCCAAATCAAACCCATATGTTTCTCCCCACCCCATGTGGTTTTTAATGAAGACTGTAACTCATTTTTCTGCTTATATTTATATATTAAGTAAAATTTCACATGATAGTTCAAAAATCACTATGTGTCTTTGAATTTGCAAATTGATAGAGATTATGTAATTGAATTTGAGAAGATAAACTAATGCAAGAAGGAGGCAGGACATTCACAGTGCAACTTTTACACAAAGGGTACATAAAAGCTGCCCCCAAATTCATCTCTGTGACATAAATAAAGATTTTAAAATGTTACTATTGAGGCTTTAAGAAAGCTTAGTAGATAAAAGGACTTAACACACAAGAGTTCAACATACCACATCTCACACTGGAAGTAGAGAATAGACTCCTCAAATTGAACTCTGAGCAACTCACACATGTATAGGGACCCACATATGGCCACAACCATGCATCCATGTACACATGAATAAAATTTCTGTTAAAAATATAATTATTTGTTCTTTGGAAACAGTACAGTTTAATTTGTTTGGTAAATATAATAGGGCTATTGAGCTGAAACTACTAACCTAATTTATGAATCAATATAGAGCTTAAGGAGTTCACCTTTAGCTAGTTAATAATAAAACACATGATAAAATTTAATAATACATTACTTCATAAACTCCATGATTTATTTTATAAAAATGAAAAAAACACAATTGTGAATCTATATTTTCAAAGCATCAAATTATTTCTATGAATAATTATTATACTATTTCCTAAGATATACTTATTCAAGTATCAAGAATTAGGTATGATAGATCAGAAACGGATGACCCAATCAACAACTTACAATGCTTTAATATAACATTTAAGTGCTAAGACAGTCCTTCAAGCATCACAGTACTACCAGGCACTCAGGAGTCCTGTGCCATTCCTCCATCTAGGCTGATGGCAAATGCCATTCAGAAATCAGTGAACTCACAAGATGAGGCTACATGAGACTTTCTCAATATTTTAGTTAAAGAAGATTCTATCAATAATCACAGTTGGCATTTTAGGTAATTACTTCATCTGGTTTCCTTTTTCTTCATTACACTCCTTTCTTCCTTCTTTTCTTTCCTTCTTTTTTTCTCTCACACTTAGCCAAATTAAGTCTTACTAAATAAGCCCTTTGTGTTATGAGTATCTTTCTAGAAGTAACTGTTTAAACTTTCAGACTAACAGCTATAAGAGACTCAAGCCTAAGGACTAAATTTAAACTTGATTAATCCTGTGTATTTTTTTTAACTTCAGCCTAATGAAATTCACTGACTTTATAATTACTTCTCAAGGCAACATGTCCTTAGCATCTTGGCAAGCCCACAGAACTTCTGCTCCTTCCTCTTACATGTCAGTTTGAGTTTCAACATTTTATGACAAAAATATCATTTTTCTCTGTATTACACGATCATAATGGGAAGTATGAATCCAAAGTATGGACAAGAATTCCTGATTCTTTACAGGAGGAATAGAATATTTGTGTCTATCTAGTTACAGACTATCCAAGTATCAAAGATATCTAACAAACACTATTTCTGTGGGACTGACATACAGAGAGTAGTACGTGGGTATGATGGCAGGTGTCCTTTAAAATTTTTTGGAATACATGTCTATCTATAATAAATCCAACTCAAAACTATTAAGTTTGTAATCCCATATCTTCCACCTAATTTAGACAGTACCATGGGTAAAATATAATGAGGAATAGCCACCAATAAAAAAGTACATGTAGAGAAATACAGTGAAGTTCATGAATAACATATTTTTCAGCTGAGAAATCAGAGTCAAAATTCATTAAGGTGTGTTTTGTTCTTTTAGCTGTTGTGAATTCTTTCATGTAAACATGTAAAATAAGCACTAGAATCAAATAAGTAGTCAACAAATGCAGAAAGCTCATTTTGTAATTTGTAAATGTGTTTACATGATGAAAATATGTTTTCTATGGTTCTAGAATAAAAAGAAAAATAAAAGCGTCACAAAAAAGAGGGAACTACGCCATTGAATGTCAAAATAAGAAAGTTGAAGAAAAGCTGCTTCTAATGATGCAGGCCTGTCCTCTCAGCTACTTAGTAACCTGAAGTCTAGATAGAAATAGAGAGAATGAATACAAGGCCAGCCTCTACAGCTTAGTGAGACCTTACCTCAAAATATTGTTTAAACTTCAGTGATACAGCTAAATGGTAGTAATTGCTTAGCACACATAAGGATCCTATTTCACATAGAACCTTTAAAATATGAAAATATAGAACAGTAACCTTTCAGAATCATAAGCTCTGAAGTTTGATAGATAGGAATAAAATGGGGATATTAAAAGTGATTAATGATGTTTTAGCAGATTAAGGACTGCTGTCTTAATTGATGGGAAAGAATTCTGAAGGACAGATAGATACTCATTGAAGGAACTGGGAGTTTCTAAGATATCAAAATGGGAGGTCAAAAGAGAGCTCAGCAATGTAGTCTAGATTTCCAAAATATGATGGAGTAATTTGATATAGTTTGGATAGCAGTCTAGTTGTTAGGAAGAGACACATTTCAACATTATCATTATCAGTTACCAGTGCTAAAGGGCCAAGAAAACTTTAACAGGAAAGATAAGTTCTCAGGAAATTAAAAGTGAAATAAGATATATGAGCAGATGTGAAGAAAAGATTGGCTGGGAAGTTTTCTTTCAGAAAGTGGAAATAAAACGTAGAAATATCTCCTTTCTCAAGTAACCAATTTTTTTTCAGAGCAAACATACCTGCTGTGGGTGAAAATGACAGCAAGATGCTGGGATCCTTTCTGAAAAATAGCCTAAAAATGTTTATTCTTAAGTATTTTTTTCTTTCTTTTTTATTTAATTTTCTTATTTTACATGTTGATCCCAGTTCCCTCCCTCCCTCCCACCCTTCCTCCTTTCCTCTTTCTCTGCCTCCCTCTCATGCCCCCAATCACCCTCCCACCCATTCCATCCTCCCCCAAATCCACAGGGAGGGTGATGCCTTCCAGGAGGGGTCAACAACATCTGTCAAGTCATTTGGAGTAGGGACTAGGCCCTCCCTCCTGCCACTAAGTTAAAGGAGTGTGTTCTTTGTTTTTTACATTTATGTAGACTTTAGAACAAATCATATATATAATCATATTATATTTAGTAAAAACTTTAAAATTGTCTACCAAAAATGTTAAACTAAACATCATGGGTAGGCTTTATTTCTGAAAAATCATGTTTCTATTCTTAAACAGTCAAACCTAGAAATCTATAATTTAAACATTAAAATATTTGAAAATGTTTAAACAGCAAACATTCTTAATATTCATTTGTTCCTCACTAATTTCATATTTATTCCTCAAACTTCTACTTTGGACCAAACTGTGTCTTTCTTTGAGAATGCATCTGTTTGTTAAAATGACATTTCTATGCCCTTCATTCAGGTGTTCGTAGTATTAAAAAGCCACGCATTTCTGAAAAGTCCTGAACATTCTTCCTATATTTAGAAATAATGCTTGAAAAGCTTGTGTTGATGATTGGTAGGGTTGCTTAGTGATACATACCTGGCCTAGCATACCTGGGTCCTGAGTACTATCTATAGAATTGTAAGATTGTAACAGTATCATCAACAAAACCACGATTATAGATGCTAAAGAATGTTTTTTTTTTATTTTACCATTATTATTCTTTTATACTTTTTAATCTAAATACATTTAGATCTTCCTTACCACGTTGCTTCAGGGAGTAGTATCCATAGAAAATAAAAATAATTTATGCAGTAAATTTATAACTTTTGTGGCAAGCAGTACTCCAAGACATATTCTTCAATTTAATTAGAATTAATTATTTTCAATTACAAAATAATTCATTGTAACTGCAAAGGTACAAAACTTAAATCATGTATTCTTATATAGTCTCTACTGTGATAAAGTTTGTTATATTTACTTTATTAAATAAAACTTTCGTGTGAATTTGAGAGGTAATGTATCAAAAATTGTTAAACTGTGTTTGACAAAGATCATTTAGGTGAAAACATTGATTATAGAGAATAAAAGAAGCTTGCTTTTTATATTTGTTTTCTTGTATTAGGAAGCAGAACATCCCTCAGCTATACTATTTATAGATACAGCATAGACGTAGAATTAAAACATAAATTTGGGAACAAGATGAGCCAGTGTCAGTTCCCATTTACCACTTACGAATGATATGATCTTGATTTTTTTGTTGTTGTTTACAAATCATCCAGTGCCTTAATTTCCTTTGTGGAAAGGTGACTTTTAAAGTTTTAGTGAATATTAACTAAGTAAATATTAACTAAGTAAATACTAAAAAGTATTTAGAATAGTGTCTGGTATACAGTGAACACCATTAATTATTTTATGAATGCAATTTAGCAAACTATATATTACATTTAATGTAATACAATCGCTATTCCTGAACTATAACAGAATTAGAAATACAGATAAAATAAGAAAATATCCTCCGTGTATTTTTGTATGTATGTATTTAAATGTTTAATGTTCATTTGTTTTCAACTAAACTCAGGGTTATTTAAAACCCTATTTGAATTATAAATGTCTCACATCCATAGAACTATTTCTAGAAAAAATAATTCTTGGAGCTAGAGAGATGGCTCCATGACTAAGAGTGCATGCTGCTCTTAAAGAAGAACCTATTTTATATCCCAATACCCATGTTAGGCAACTCACAACTTCTAGGAGCTCCAGCTCCAAAGTATCTAACACCACTTCTTGATTTAGTGGGCACTGCACTCACATGCTCAAATCTACAGATATGGGAGCATTACTAAAAACAATAAAATATTTTAATTTGAAAATATATAATTACCAGAAAACTGTTTTAGTTACCATTTGTTGTAGCACCATTATAGGACACTAGGATTACTAGAACAGTTCAAGTTATCATCAAGCCCAAAGCTACTAATTTGTTTATAAAGTTATCAGTGTTTGTATAATGACAGCTTTTTAAAATTCCATCATAATGATCCCATTAAATGTACTATAAACAATAACATCAATATCTGAATGACAATATAAACTTATTTCAAGTGTTTTCTACAATAAAGGACTGCTTTCTTTCAGGCAATGAATAGACATCTCATGTGAATTTTGACTGACAGATCATTATTTACCATTTTGGGAGTCTGGATACAATTATGACATTTACTGTCTTGAGTTCTGACAACTGGTTCAAAACTTTGTCAAGCATTTCATCAAAACATTCCATTCATTAAAGTTTGTATTGCTACTTATTAGTACTGGTGTCATGTGTCCATCAATAGTCTTGATGTAATTACTCTAAGAAAAGAGTCAGAAAAACAGTCACTTCGTCAACATGCATAGGTGGCTGTCTTAATAATAGATTTTCTGTTTTAACTATTCAGTCTATTTGCTAGATTTGCAAAATCTTGGATTTGTTCTGCAAAGTATACAGTCAAATACCTAAGCAGAACAAGTAAGTATCCATCTTGCTTCAGATATCAGCCTGTTTGATTTTATGAAACCAGTTATAGTCACTAACATAGTTTGTAAATTAAGATTTCTGCCTAAGAAATGTAATCTTCATAAGTAGAAAGAGTCAATAATTGCCACATAATAGAAGAAATACTGTTTGACACTGTTAACATATAATTATGTTATTATGAATATAAATAGATAATTTGAGTATTTTTAAAAATATAAGATCAAACCAATGTAAAGACTTCATGACAAAATTTAGGTTAGTTAAATTTATAATGCTTAAAATAAATCCGTTATTTCTTTTTCAGCAAGAATATATACAATAGAAATATGATTCAAAAGACATTATGGAAAATGATAATCCTCTTTATGTTTTATACACTGCATAAGCCCCTAGGTTCAATCCCCACATGGCAATTAACTAAATAAAATGTATACACTAAAACATAGAAAGGGATGGTAACCTGAATATCAATATTATAATTTATTCAACTCAATATATCTAAAATTTTAACATTTTAATGTGTGAGGCTCACAAAATTATATAGGTATTTAGTATTATTTCTTTATACTCAGTTCTCAAATCCCAGTGTCTGTTAACATTTATAGAATGTTTGAATGCCTGACAATGACATTTCCAGATCTCAGTGGCCATATTTAACAGGTGGCTATCATATTGAACATAATGGAAAGATTATATGTGTGTGGTTTGTATTAGACAAGAGTTATATAGCTCTATTAATTTTAATACATGTGAGGGGTACATTTAAGCAGTTCTTGTGGTGTATAGATAGGCTCCAGATCATCTGCAGAAAACATTATTCTTTACTAAATTTAGCATATCAAAATTAATTTGATAACACTGGTGAAAGTCTGTTTATTTGGGAGCTGTTCATTTTGTTCTCTAAGTTCATAAGTCTTTTCACCTCTCAATATTTCTGAAAACTATCTGGGATGACTTCTGAGGTAAGTCCTAAAGTCAAGTACTATAATCTTTCCTACTGGTTCTTTAAAAACACACAATCCAACTTACATATTTTAAATTGTATGTGTACGGGTATTTTGTACACATGCATGTCTGTACACCATGTCCATGCCTGGTACCTGAGGAAGGATTAAAGTTTCCCCCATGATAGTAGTTACAGAAAGTTGTGAGTTGCCATGTAGGTGCTAGAAAGCAAATCTCTCAAAGAGCAGCAAGTGCATTTAACTACTGAGGTATTTCTTCAGTCCCTGAATCCTTACCACTTCATTATTTTAGCTCAAAGTTACTGTTCTTAGTCATTCCAGTATTCATGAATTTCCACTAAATTAAAGCTAAACTTATCTATGTACACACAAAAAATCTTAAACTTCAATATTACTTACATCAACAGTATGGGGCAAATAATGAAAAAATAGCATCTTTACTATTCTGAGGATTCCAATATATTAATAAAGTTCATTTCTCCATTTCTTTAAGGACTATTATTTCCTTAGTTATTACTATAAAGTCTTAACAAATATAAATCTTGTATGCATTTATTTGTGTACCTAATTAATTCCCTTTTGGAGTAGTGGTAAACAACAACATGTATTAAATGCTTTCTCATGTTCAATTTATTGTTGAAGAAAAACAAGTGAATTTTTAAGTTTTGCATTATTCTAGATTGTTCAGTTCACTGATGAAGTCAAGTCTTGGTTTTGATGACTTCTTGTACTTCTACATTTATACAACCACACTTATTTATTTATTTTTTTTATTATTCTTTGACATTTCTGTAACTTTTAAACTTTTTTTCCTATTACACTGTTCAAAACTGTGATTGTCAATCTTTTAATGTTGTGACACTTTAATACATTTCCTCATGTTGTAGTGACTCTTATCCATAAAAATATTTTTGTTGCTATTTCATAACTGAAATTTTGTTACTTCTATGACTCATAATTTGTATATCTGACATGCAGGATATCTGACATGTGATCCCCGTGAAAGGGTTATTTGACAACTCCCACAATGGGTCGCAATCCACATGTTGAGAACTTCTGGTCTAAATATTGTATCATGCTAAGAAATGTGCTTAATTCTGTGGAGAAGCATTAGTTCTTTATTTGGAATATAAGGGAATATGTAACCTTTATGAATGATATCTATAAATTTGCAGAAAATTTCTGCCATAGACTAAATGGATGTTGAACTGTGGAATACTCTTTTTAAATACTATTCATCCACAACATATATTTTTGTACACTGGCATATTCAAGTTAATCAGAAAGGGTGAATTTTGAAGATTTTTAATTTTGTCATTCATTAGAGATATTTGTGCATAGGCATTGACTTATTTTTGTACTATACTGTGTTATTTACTATTGATTATTGAATCCATATCTTCACACATTCTTTGTAAGTGCTTTACTACTGAGATGTGTTATCAGACCTATTTTTCACTTTTTAGTTTCAGAAAGGTTCTCATCAAGTTGCTCAGGTCAGGCTTGAACTTATAATCCTCCCGACTCAGCAACCGATGTTGCTGAGAATTCAGACCTGTATGACCAGAATCTACTACACTGTCTTTGGTTTGGGTATTACATATGAGAGAAAATAGGAAATGTGGCCTTCCTTTGGGGAAGAGATAGATAAAGGTGGTACCATCTACTTGTGAAATATATGGATGCATACTGCTTGAGTTTATTTTGCTGGGAATTTTAAATTGCAAATGGAACTTTATATATTGTTATCAGGCTATGCCAACTGTGTATTTCTCCCTGCTTTAATTTGCACATTATGAAAAGCTGTGATATTTACTCATCATCCTTTGACACATAGTAGGTTACCCTATCCCATCCCTGATACTGCTAGTTTGTTCAGTTCAGTTTTTCATTTCCACCATGTTTTTAAAAAGATTTTTCCAATGATACTATTTCCATTGAAGAACTGCATATGTTTCCAGAAAGTTATGTATTTTAAATGTTGGTGGGGATCAACATTCAGCTAAGTGAAGTAAATGTGAGAAAAATCCTTAAAGTGATTCAGAGCATACATTTAGTGCATCAAAGTGTACATTAGTGGATGATTTCATTAATGAGTTGAAGGTTTCTAGATTTTATTATGTAAGCTCAGCAACATCTAATGTGATTGAAATAACTTCTGAAATTCTGCAAAGTCCAAATCAGATGAAGTGTTCTTGATTTACATATTCTTTCACCATATGAATGTCTCAGAATATAAATACAAAAGGAGAGAACTGTTATTGGGGAAAGGAAGGAGAAGGAGAATTTCTTGTAACCTCAGGGGATTTAAAAGAAATTGAGACTCCAGATACGGCTTTGTTTTAATGTTAATGCTATGTCAGAGCTGGGACTTGTCCTACATTTCTTGAGAACTCTAATTTACAAAAAACAGTTCCTAGCATTTCAACATCAGATTTGAGACTTCTACAGCTATTTCTTTTATCATTTTTCTTACATTTGCATACAGTCTATCATATTTTCCTAATCCTTTTTGAGCTTACTCAAAGGTTATTGTTAATCACTTGAAACTAAAAACTCTGATGTCAGTTTTGCCTTCATTCCACAGATTTCCTCATTACCTTGTGTTATACTGGTCTTATACTGTAAATAAGTCATGATAAATAATCAAGAAAAAGAACATAGAATTTTATGTCCTGCTTTATGCAATTAGAATGACTGGATAGACTTTATATTAAACATGTACTTTCCCCCTAGAAATAGAAGAGTAAATAAAAATAGAGGAAGGAATAAGGTTTGGGGGAAATGAACTATTATCTTAGTATGTTGTGTTGTTAGGCTTTGTAACTTGTAGAAGATATTTTTTGGTAATGCATTTTATGGATAGGAAAAGCATGTATATATACTTCATTTCTGAACTAATATTCTCGATCATGACACCTTGATTTGGTATTCTAGGTGTTTCTCTTATGTATTTTAGGACAAAATATATGCCTAATACAAATTTGTTAAAAATAAAATTTGAACTATAAGACAAAACTGAGAGAACAATAAGGTTAAATAATTTTACTCATTAAAGTGTCAGCCATTTATCTGATACTTTTCTGGCTATGGAAATATTATAATTATAATAATTTTTTCTGCCTTATACTCTGGCACAATTCTGTTTTGTAATACACAGTTCCAACTATAACTATTCATTGAGTTAAAGCTTAAAGCAGAGATTGTCAGTCTTTCAAAGGATGTATAATATATCTTAATATATATCTTAATTTATTCACATATATGGGAGAAATATATGGATGCCAGCCATAATATGGATTAATATTCCATCCATCTTAAAATTTTCACCACTGCAGAAATGGAGTTGGAATGAAGTTAATTAACCAGTATATAGACACTGTCTTAGATAGTTCAGTAAAAAGCTATGAAACCATAGATAGTGATAGAAAGGTTAAAGATTTGTTCCCAAGTAAAACAATATTGAGGAATGGTAGAACTCTAAAAACTTAAAAATTGGTATAAGGTAATTAGATCATTAGGGCACCATTGCCAGAAGGGGTTAATGCAGATCTTATGACTTAAGTTAACTCAATTGAGTGTGTTGTAATATAGCAGGAAGGCTGTCCCAATTCCATTCTCTGGCTTCTTCTTTCATGTGGCATATCTCTTTTGGATGTGCTCCTGAAATGATATATCTGCCACGTTGTGCTAGATAAGACAAGCACTCACCAGGACACAAATACCTGGTTGGTGAACTTCCATAATTGTGACTATATAAGTTCTTTTTCTTTACAAAATATCTATTTTCATATATTTTTATTAATAACTAAAAAGAGACTAATACAATTACCTATCATAAAATTCACACAGAATGTAGCTTTTGATTAGAAATGCATCCCAAGACAGATTAAAATGGGAATCAAAATGTCAATTGAAATTCTGTTGCCCAAATTTGGTACACATTCCATTGGTACACAGGGAAGGCTTAGTTTTCATTCTCATCTGCCCCACCCACAAAGGCTATAGCATCCCACATAGTTCTTTGAGACTACTGCTCTGTGTTTTGGGAGTCATTGCAAACTAAATGAAGCATATCAACCCTGTATATCAGAGTCATTTTTATTTGTGTCATTAGAAGATCACAAACTCATCTGATTTTGGTAAAAGCTATGGTTTTTTTACTCTTGTGAAAATTCTGAAGCATCACTTGTCTTTCTGCATGTAGAAGAACTGGAGAGTATATACATTATGTAGCACTGAAGTAATTCCATGTGGGGATGACTGACAGATCTGTAAATATTTGAAGAGAACAGAAAAGCTAAGGAATAGTTTTATAGTGTTAGAATTAACACATAATTCAAAATGGCTGCAGTAATCAATAATACCTGCTGTATTTACTCTTATTATGCCAAAAGCACTTAACTTCTAATACATGGCCTAGTAAAATATGAATAAATCAAAATATATCTTGCCTAAGGTATGAGGAAATAGAATAAGTTACATGCCTTGTACTTTATAGTTATATCATTCAATGTTCAAGCCATTATTATGACTTTAGGGAATATTATTCTCACTTTTCAGGAAATAAGTACAATGAAGTGGAGATAATATTGACTTTAGTGTCAGATATACTTGAGTTTGAAGTGTGGGTAAGTTTCCTAATAGTCCTATAAAAAACATTTATACTCATTTAGGTTTGCCAATGTAACAGGAAGTCATACTACCTTCTATTGCAAGTGAATAAACACTGGTTCTGCTCAGTTTTGCAGTGAAGTTTCATATAAAAACCATAAAAGTGATGATTAAAATTCATAATGTTAGTAAATTCACACTGCATGTCATATATTCTATGAATGTGTATGTGAAGATTTTCCATTTGCTATTTAATGCATTTCAACAGTAACAAGAGAGTATGGGATACTATTTTTTTTCAGCATTTTTAACTGATGCAACTAAAGCACAGAGACATAAGGGCACATCTGAACAAGAACAAACATACAATGTGGTAGAACTGGCTATTTGTACAGGAAGAAGAAATGGTAACAACAAGATCTGCTAACATTTAGTGAGAGCTAACGTCTTTCATTAAATAACATAAAACTTACGGAATAAAAATAACATATAAAATTAATATGAAAGGTGCAATGTTGTTTTTATAGATCACCATCAAAAATGGAACTACATCAAGCTATCAGGTCTAGACTATGAACTACTAAGTCACTCATATGCTGAGTTTGAAATATTTCTGCTGTATGAACATCAGATTTCAGCACGTCATTTAATACTGATTTGCTTTCAATTTTTATGTTTTAATTGTTGGCAAGGACTGAATAATGTTTAAGAACTATAAGAATTGTGGAATGTTAAGTGCTGATGTGGACTTGTGTTTAACAGGATTTCATATTTTTAATTGAATCACTACCTATTTGATGTTGCTCACATATTTACCATTTCTAAAGAAACTACCATCCAAACTCTCATTTTAATGCCATTATTCAAGTTTTAATATAAATTCTATTTTACTCTTTATTCATTTATTACTTCTTGATCATAATTTGGAAGCAATATGCAGCTTTTAACACTACACAACTGACTTACCAGTCTATTTCTCTGATTATCCTGATGTTTAACATATTCAGCTCACATTGACCCTTGCTCCACACCCATGTTAAGCCCTGTCAAGATTCTTGTTTACAAGTAGTTCTATTAACTAGTTTTTCATGAATTCATACTATGTAGCGAGTTTCTATATAGTACTTTTTATTTACTAGATTTCTTCTCTGGAAGATTATATTTCTGATTTAGACTTACACAAATTCAGGATTTCAAGATGTTTGTCCTAAAAATCCCCTTGAGTCAGATTGTTACTTATAGAAATAGAAACTCAGATGAAATAGGCTAGACAGTTCATGTAAACAACACAAATGCATACAATGTTGCATCAATAACAAAACAAAATTGCATAAGCATGCAGTTTCTATTTTTAATTTTATTTTACTGTGTATTGCCATTTTAAAACTTATTTTGTATACCATGTATGAACCTGGTGCTCACACTGGCCAGAGGAGGGAGTGGAATACCCTGGAACTGGAATTATAGACATATATGAGCTGCAAGCAAACATAAGTTCTCCAATAGAGCATCCAGTGAGCCATCTCTCCAGCCACAAAATGCAGTTTATTTTGTGTATATATTTGTTTGTATACATATGTAATTAGACATGTTGATGTAATATAGCATTTGTGAGTAAAATAATAGAGTCCATCCCTTTCCACGAGCTACAGCATTTGCAATGAATGTATCTAATGCATTTTTAATAAATGGGCTATATTTTCTGTCACTGTTATCCATATGTAACAAATTCTTGTTCATACAAAACTTACTTGTAAACAGATCAATAACCTCATGCCTATAACTGGATTCTCCATGTCATGTATTTCACAGATACACATACAGAGATGTCATGTGTAGGATGGCTACTACAATGCCTTTCTTCTTTCTCTTTGACTCCATGTAGTTTTCAGTGAATATAGATAATTTTAATGCTGTTGAGAGGTTATCACATTTACATACCATGTGGTAAAGGTTATTACTTTCTAGGCACTATAGAGATATAGGGAACATAGTATAATAAATCACAGATTTTTAAAATAGGAATTTTAAATCAGTCTACCAAACAGAAAAATAAAGCAGGAATAAGATACAAAAATATGTTTTCATAATCCCCCTGAGCAGATACATATAAAGTAAAATACTTCTCTTACTTCCCCATTTCTGAGATAAATGAAAATTCTCTGGTTATCATACAATAAGTGATAGAAATGGTTGGGTAATTTCTGTATTGAGTCAATATTTAGATTAAGGTTTCTTCCAGCAGTCTGTGACAGGGCTCTTTGCAAATGTGATATTGTTAAGATGTGCTGAAAAGTGAGGCAGTAAAAGAATAATGGATGGAAAAGAGAAACTAAATAATGTGATTGCAGTAATAAACTAATTTCACCATGAACTTAAAGGGAGCCCTGAAGGACAAAGTAGTGACATTGTATTTGTTTTCCCATATAACAAAGGGTTTGGGCACTTGAGTTTTCACATCTGCCAGCAAGTAGTTCAAATTAACCTGGGGTAGGAGACATTGAGCTCCCAGGCTCAGGCTACCTTCAGGTGCAAGGCAACCCTCTGGAGAAGAAAACAATGATAAGGAGCCAGAAGTAGCAGGATAGCAACCTTGATACCTTGACACACATTCCAGTAGAACAGCACCAGTACCCACTAGAGTCAGCAAAGAAAATCCATTGAGGATGGCAAAAACCATCAAGTTTATGTGGTTGTACTAAAAGGAATTCACATGAAGTATGCCCTCTTAATGATTAGAAATGTATAGTATTGCAAATTATAATCATGATGTTATATAGTGCACTACTAGAACATAACTAAAAATTTCTTTCAATATTAGAGCAAAATACTTTCCACTTCCTTTAGTCTTCTGCTACTAAAATTGTATATCTATATTTTATATATCATTGAATACTGCAAAAATAAGAATTATAGGATATTGCAAAATACAACCTTATTTACTTTATATTAATTCCGTTTCTTCATTTCTTTTGTTCATATATGTTTGCGTTTTTCAGTTTGGGTCTTGCTACACATTCAAGACAGCCTAGAATTTGTCATCTTCCTGTGTTAACCTTCCAAATATCCAAGTACTGGGATTCAAGTATGGCTAATTACAACTGGCTTCTGTTATGCCCTATCCATGTACCTAAGCATCAATTGAAACCTATATTATCCACACATCCTGCATATATATAACATTAATTAGCTCTGGACCTTGAAGCTGAAAATATTTCCTTATGGTAATATTATCCAATATAGAAGAAAGAAAAGGAGAAAAGGAAGAGAAGTGAAAGGAACGGAAGAGAAGGAATGGAACAGTAAGAAACAATAAGGGAAGGAAATACTGCAGCTGCTTCCAGGAATTATTTCATTTAGATTTTTCTCCTCATTCCATTAAGCCTATAAATCTTCAGTTTTACTACAATGGTGTTAGAAATGAGGTGAACATAAATTACTGTTATAAAAAGGCAAGTAATACAAAAAAGAAGAAAGAAACTATTTTGTTGGATAGTTTAAATGGAGCATGGTGTGGAGTCAGAGTCTCATCCTCAATGGAATGTATCTATCACATTGACTGCTTGAATGGAAAGCTAATGTCTCACAGTATGGATACATGAAGTGTCTGTGCTAGCATAATAGCACTGGGAGTATAGACTTTGCAGGTGGCAAGTTGACTTTTAATGAAAAAAAAATTATTCTACATTAAATCTTGCCTTCTCTTCAGAGCTCTATGTAATTTGTAAAGTACATACATTTATATTATGCTCTTAGGCATTGCTATAAAAACAGTGGGAAAAAGACAGGTTATTATGACATTTTTTAATGAACTGTTATAAGCTTTTCTGTGTGAAATCTGAGAAATATCAACTACATTCATTATAAAACTATAAAGGAATCTATGTCAAACAAAAGTAAAATCACATCTTAATTTTGCAGAGCTATTTTCATCTCTATGAAAACTCTTTTTGTGGTGTGATAATCTAAAAAAAAGAAATATGTATTTCAGTGTATCCATGTAAAAGAGATTTCATGTGCCAGAAATAAAAAAATATAAAACAATAATTGAAGAAAATTGGCTTTTTTTGTTCTTGTTTTGTTCCAATTCTCTCCCCATTATCCTCAATCATGTTCAATATGGCAGATGCAACTGCATAGTCTCATTCTAACAGTCTGTATTGTACAAGGAGTAGCCTAGTTTTGAATGAAGTATCTCTTATGAATGAGGGCAATGTTTTCCAGAAATAAACTATTGTATCTTTCTCAGAGCAATAATAGAAAATTGATTTGCTTCACAAATAAAGCAATCCTACAGATTCATAATGTTGATTTACTTCTGGAAAACACTTCAGTTTTTATTTTTTTAATTCATCAATTTTTATTGTATGACGTATGTGTGGACACACACAACATAAACATTCTAATTTAGCATCATGTTTTAGATAAACTAAACATCTTATTCCTTCCATTAAGTCATTATAAGCTGTTGACACTGTTACTTAAACTCTGCATTTCAGTATTTGCCTTCTCCAGATGGGCCAATTATTTCCATGTAATCTAGTTAGAATGGTTGAAAGGGCCACATGTCCAATTTCACTTGGATATCCCCTCTAGGATGCTCTCATTCTTTAATTGACAGAACATTTCCTCATTTAAGAATCAGGTCTTTTTCCATGCTGGAGGAACCCACAGAAACAGTTGACCTTAACAAGTGCAAGCTCAAGGATGCCAGTTTGTCAGCTTGGGAACCAACATAGGACAAAACCAGGCCCCCTGAACTTGGGTGTCAGTTAGGAAGCCTGGGGAATCTATAGGGCTTCTGGCAGTGGAACACATATTTATCCTTAGTGCATGAAAGAAATTCAGGAGCCCATTTCCCATGAAGGGATACTCTTTCAGCCTAGATACATGGTGGAGGGCCTAGGCCATGCTCCAAAAGACTTGACAGACTTTGATGATCCCTGCTTGAAGGCCTCACTCACCCTTGGTAATGGATGGGGGATGGGATGGGGGTGTTGCTGGAGCAGGGTATGAGAGGAAACTGGTATTGATATGTAAGATAAGATTATTTCTAATTTAACTAAGATTTATTTAAAAAAACAAAAACGTCAAAAGCAAAACAAAAAAAAAGAGTTAGGCCTTTTCAATAATTTTGATTCACAAGCATTTCTCTATATATCTGTATTTTTATATTTACCCTTTCCATCATAATGTCTGCATTATCAAACACACCCAGTTGTTTTATCAACAAATATAAATTAGTATCTAAAATGACTGACATTTCTCTCCAATTTTTATCCTCTTCCTATTCTTTTGGTTTGTTTTATTTTGTTTCTGATAATTTTTTCTTTTTTTATTTTTAGTTTACATATCGATCCCAGTTCCCTCTCCACCTTCCAACCCTCTCTGCCTCTCTCCCTTTTCCCTCTTCTCCCCAACTCACATGTACCCTGATCACCCTCCACTCCCATCCCCCCCACTCCACATATAAGGTGATGCCATCAAGGAGGGGTCATCTAAATCTGTCAAGTCATTTGAAGTTGAGACTAGGACACTAACCCTGTGTCTAGGTTAAGGAAGTATCCCTCCATGGGGGATGTGCCAGCAAGGACTTTTTGTGCCCCAGGAATACATCCTAGTTCCATTGTCTGAGGTCCCTTAGACCTGATAATTTCATCTTACCAGTTATCTAGACCGATAAACTGTGTATGTGTGTTTCTACACGCAGGGCTTGTATGTGTATGTGTGTGGGGGGGGTGTGTGCCTGTACTCAAGTATGCATGGGGAGGCTACAGGAGGACTTCATGCGGTCTCTTCTATGTCTTTTTGATTTGCTCACTGGAAGCAGAATCCTTCATTGAACAACAGTTACAGGTGTGCACAGTCCCCCCCCCATGCTTTTTATGTGAGGAAAGTGGACATTAACTCAGTCACACTCAACTGAGCTATTTCCCAGCCAAGTTAGATTTTTTTCTTTAAATTTCAAATTTGCTTTAAAAATAATTAATTATGTAGAGTTATTAATTGAATGGCAAGGGATTTCATGATGAAATTGGTCTTGGAAACTGGCTACAAAATTAAGAACATATCTTGCGGCATCATTACCGGACACATTAATATGTATGGCTCTGTGAAATTGTAAAGAAAAGACATATGTACAAAGCATCGTTTCCCCAATCATAGGACCACAAAGTTTCTTAGGGGAGGGATGTTAGAAAAGGCCCATATGATTTTTGCCTTTTTAACGGTCTGCAAAATGTAATTCCTTGCTACTTTCTGGGAATCTTGGAATGGTCCTGGCTAGACTCCATCTTCCTGGCCTCTATTTAATTAAAGCTTCCTTCAAATTGACTCAAAAATGGTGGAACTGGTCTCTCTTTCACAATTTTCAGGTTGAACAGTTCTCCATTTTGAATCTCTGTCTCAACATGAGCTATTTCCTCTAATATACAGCCTCAATTACAAGTCGGCTTTCTTCCATGACTGTGCTAGCCTATCACTTCAAGCTTTCAACTACTATCACTTGTAGAATTTATAAATTATTATCTTTACAGTAATGGATTTGAAAGGGAAAATAAAAGTATATACTCAATGCCACAAGTATCACACCAGTGTTGTAAACAAGGAAACTATAACCCAAGCTTTTATGGGAAGTAAACTAAGTTTTCAGGAAATTTGGATAGGAACAGAAATTGGGTAAGTACATTGTCCTGTAATTTCTAAGTGTAAAAATTTAAGTAACCAATGTTTTCATAATAAAATGCTCTTTTCAAAAACAGTCAAATTACAGAAATGTGGAAGTATGGAAAAAAATAATCACAGTGCAATCTTACCCCAGATACACGCATTGCTAATTTTGTGTGAAATTATTTTTGATTGTTTGCTTTCTAGATAGAGTCACCCCATGTAGAACAGGTTGATCAACAATATATACACATCTCCAGCATGAGCTTCCACAAACTGACAATACTTTTCTAGTTTAGCTCAGCTGGGGCTTGGAATTCTATTTTAGCTTCTTTCTGCAAGTTAATATATCCAGAGCTAACAATTCCTAAAAATAATGTTGATGAATTATTCCAAAGCTTAATTTGAAAAAGATGTTATGGTTAAGTTAAAAATCTTCTAAGTTAAAAAGCTGTGAAGCTTTTCACTACTATTTATTTTAAACGTTACATGGAAAGTATGAGAGTGTATAAGCTAGTAAGCTGAACTTAGCAAAGTATATTTTATGTAGAAGAATCTTGTTAAAACAAAATGTTTTATTTCCAAAATAATTCTCTGTATGAACTGAAACTTTATTAAATATCTTTTAATACTTAATCCTATAAACATATTAGAATAATTCTATGACTTACATTTCATAAACTATATAATTGAGTATAATTCTCTGCATTAATCATACTTACCATTCCATAAATATTCTTGTCCAGCAGTGGAAAAATACTTCTCACCATGCAAGGGTTTATATTTTTGGGGTTAGCATAGGACAATTACTGGTAATAGATGACCCTGACAGTAAATAAGTAATTTAAATAATATGAAAATTCTATGTAATAGATGTTGTTTTTGTCTTTAACATCACAGCACTCAATTTGGCTAAGTCACCCCAGAGGTTTTTTGTGAAGAAACTTTGGAATTCATATGCCAAAAAACGTAAGAAAGTGAATACAAAGGGTTTTTGCAAATGCAGAGGTTAGAAGGAAGATATCTTTTATAGAAACATGAAACAGATTAGCATAGCTGGATATGTGGCAAATGGGTAGGAAAAAAGATAAGAAAAGAAAAACAGAGGTGCAGTTATGAATGTCTTTTACTATTTGTCTATTTTAATTTTGGGAGTGATGGATGTGGCTTCAATTAATCTCCTTTTAATTGTATTTGTTGTATATTTTAAAGTATAAACTGCTAGAGAAATAAAGAAAAACATGTATGGGTTGTATAAACACACACACACACACACACACACACACGTGTGAAGTCCACAATAATTCAAAAACATTAGCTACCTATTCCTCTTCTTCTGTTGCAATACCCATGTCCTATATTCTCTTCAGCTATGGGAAGGACAGCTGATTAAAAGTTAAGACAAGACTGCCGCTGCATGGAGAGCTGTGTTTAGATGACTACAGACTTCTGCAAGCAAGGTTTTACAAACCCCCTGTTAATTCTGTACAAACACCTTGTTATCACTAGTTATACTACTAGTTGTAAAATGTTATCACAAGTTGTAAATTCACAGAATATATGTCAACCAAGAGTTAAATGCAAATTGTAAAAATTCTTTGTTATATTACTCTTGACCTCCCCCCACACTTATTTTTAAAAATGGTTACCCCCTTTGTTGGGGGTCATAGTGTCAGTATTGAACCTGTCCATGGTATTAACTAGTTAGAAGTTTTGGTACCTCACAGTGAAGGAATAAGGTTGCCTCTGCACATTTATCTTTGATGGCCTCATCCTCAATATTTGTGCAATTCTCAGGCCCACCATATTATTTACATATTAATAACCATATTATATACATAATAATATGCACAATTAAATTAATATAATTATATATGTTGAATATACTACAGTCTTGTTAAATTTTTTACTTAATGATGATGTAAGGTTTATAGAAAAATTGTAAGAGACTGTCCTGTCATTTCTATGCTATATATTTTTTTTAAACTTTGCAGTTATTAAACTAGTGTATTACATTTTGAAAATCACCTAGAACAATTACTATTACCTTCTCTTTACATGAATCATTGACAACTAGAATTTTCAATTCCACATCTATATATTAACTGTTGGGAAATAACCTCCAGGTCCTTTCCACTTGTCCTTATCTGTCTCCTTGTTTAATATAGCATGTTGAACTGGTAAAATAGCAAAACTAGAAGTCCAGATACAATTTCCTTTTATCCGTATCTGTAGATCTGTACAATCTATCTTTCATCTTTATTTTTTTTTCTGTCTTCATTTCTTTCTCATGAATACCATTCACAGTACATAGCCCTTTTTTCCTGTCTTTGTTCTACTTCCCTGTAGTTCCTTTACCCTCATGTGTTTTGTATCTACAAATTGTTATTGTGCTTTACACAAAGGATCATTTTGCACTTCAATCGCCTCATTCCAGCCCTCATTAACTGATGGCTTAAAAGAAAGAAAGGGGAAAAAGTGACTCAAATTCTGAGGCAACTGAATTTTGGTAGCAATGGAGATGGAAAGACCATTTTCAGGAACCTAATTAAATCTGGAGTAGAGCAGTTACTGAAGAGAAAAACCCAGAGTTATTTTCCTTTTCCTCATACTCCATTTAGAGGCCCATCACATTTGTTCTGAAAATTTGTTCATTTGTCTATTTAATTTTGCATAGCATCTTCATAAGGGTTAATTCTTACCCCCCCCCCAAACTCCAGAAGTTCAAGTCTTAAACCCCAGCACAACAAAAGAATGTGAGACCACATACAGAACTATGAAATCTTTAAAGTAGTAATGCTGCTTGTGGTCATTTGGGTGCATACTAACACAATCTGACTGAGTAATGGTCTTACAAGAAAGGAAGATAGGAATATAGACTGGTGTGTGACGGGAGATGTCATTCTGTAAATATGTTTCTCATACTGGTTAATGAATAAAGTACTGTTGGCCAATAGGAAAGCAAGATAGGTGGGACTAGGAGACAAGGAGGAATGAGGAAGTAAAAAGGAGGAGTCAAGATGGAGCTTGGAGAGAGCAGGATGCCAGCCGGCTCTCTGGTAAGATAAGACCGCGTGGAAATACATAGATTAACAGAAATGGGTTAATAATTAAGACAGAGCTAACCAATAAGAAACTAGTACCTGGCCAACAGCATTATATTTAATACAGATTCTCTGTGCATTTTTGGGGGCTAGCGAGTCGGCGGGACAAGACCAGTGGCGGGAGGAAAAACCTAACTCCTTACAGGTGTAGAGTAAAGATTATAGCAACATGGGAGGCAGGTTTCTGGACCCTGAGGGGAGAGGCTATTGAGTAAACCAAGCCCAGGGAAACTTCATAGCCTTGAGGACCAGAGAAGAGTTTTTTTTTGTTTGTTTGTTTGTTTGTTTTTTGTTTGTTTGTTTGTTTGTTTATTATTTAAGTTGCTCAAACTGTTCTGGCAGGTTTTGTGACATTTTTAGCTAAAGAATGCATTCAACAAGTTTTACATTTAAATTGAGAGCACTGAATATGTTGAGAATATGACATTTAAAAATTTAATACCACTTAAAAATGGGCTATTTGGCCCGACTTTGTTTACATATTGTATACCATTAGGATTCTCTGGAAGGGTGTGTCCTTTGTATATCAAGACTACAGCATATCCTTAAACACAGAGATTAGTAATGAAAGCTGCCATGAACTTGAAGACCAGGAGACCTGACAACATGGTGAAAGTGAGAGCTGGCATTTGTAAGTTGTCCTTGGATTTCCACACATTTGTTAGTACAAGTGGAAGAAACTCCCCCCACTCACACACTACCACATGCATACACACACACACACACACACACACACACACACACATACACACGAGAGAGAGAGAGAGAGAGAGAGAGAGAGAGAGAGAATGAGAATTTAAATAATCAAATTCAAAATAACTGAAGTATTAAAGTGCTCAAGGTCTTTCAGTGGCTTTTGTAGCCCTTCCATTACTTAGCACTACCATCCCTAGAAATTTATATTGGTAATTCAGATATCCATTTGTCTTATGGTTCCTTCACAAATATGTCTTACAAATATGACAGCATAACAATTTGGTCATTTCATTTGACTCTTTAGCCATCATCCCCATGTTCACATAAATTTAACAAATAAAGAAAAGGTAATATGATGTCCTCTTGAAAACAAATTAGCTTTTGTACATTTATCTGTCCAAAGAGACCACCTAGGAAATAAAGGAGGACAATTCCCTGTCCTGTACCATTCTTTCTTTTATCTTTTATCTTTGGGCATATGTAGTACATATGCATACATTCATACATATATGATATCAACCTGTTTGTAACTAAACAGTAACAATAAAGATGATTACCTATATGCATTTTGTTAGAATGAGCTCTGTGTTTCTCATTATTCTAGATAGACATTGATTTATTCAAAAAGTACCAATTGAACATGTTTTGGGGTTAAGTTCTGTGTTTATCTCTAAGTGTGAGGCCAGATTAGAAAGAGCAATTTAATATAACATTATCACCTTAGCTCTGATAAATCAAGCTTACCAGGACATTTGTACTACAATTACAAAATAATTACAGCGAGTAAAAATAAAGATGAGCATTTGATAGTCACATGTCATCAGAACACTTTTAAATGGCAAGCCACTTCCTTTAGGACAGGAAGGTCTTGGAAAAAAGCAAGAGGAGACAGTTTTCTGGTAACTGAAATGTAAACAAGGCCTTAATGAATAACATTATTGGTAAGGAAAACAGAGGTAAAGGAAGGGCCGATTTAGATTTATCCCCTGACAACATAGGCATATGGTAGTTTGGGGGCTAGCACATAGTTGCCTTTGGCTAAAGGGATTGGAATAAGAGAAGATTTCTTAGAAGAGGTACCAATACAAATTTTAGTAAAGATAACACATGCAACTGACATAAGTTTACAACATAAATTATATTTTATAAGGTTAATTTTAAACATATTATTGTTAATAATCTCTTTTAGTGAATTGTTTTTCCTACATTCATTTGTAGTTATCAGTATATTTTAACTCAAGGGACTTACAGGTTAATATGAATATTATCTAACTTCCTTTTAGAACTTAGGCTTCATCAATATTTCCTCAAAGAAAGGTTCTTCACAAAGGAATTGTGAATACCCTAATTAATGATTATTCTAGTTGCTCTTCCCTTTTGGAGGCAGTATTTCCTATCTTGTTTTTAATCATTATTATTTTAAGCATTATTATCTTTTTAATCCAGTACATACATTATTTTCATAAAAATGAAACATTATTATAAAATGTGTCATATGCTCCTTAGCAAGCTCTCATGTAGGATTCATAATGTATGTATAACACACATATTTCATATACACATGTATCTTGCCCTTGTTTATAATAATGCTAATAGCATACAGAGTAATATTGTAGATTCTGTTATCTTTACCATAGTAATATTTGTCAGACTTGCTGTTTTGAATTGTACTTATTCCTTTGAAATCTATGATACATATAACTGCTGCCTGCATTCTTAATAGATCAGTGATACAATACTGATGGTTTCTCTCTACTTATCCTCCATGTTCCCCACTATTTTTAAGTACTTTATCTCAAACATTTATAAGTATGCAAAATTGTAGGCCTTCAAATATACAGAGAGTAGGGAATAGCAATACGTTTTGATAAATATCTGAAGATTTGCAAGGAAGCTGCAGTTTTCAAGCTACTTCTACAGGGGTATACTATCACAGAACTCTCAAATTCATAATCCATCAATACATTAGAGTTCACAAACATAAGAAATTCTTTAACATAAATGTTTTAATATTTTAATTCCCTGTTCAAAGGTATGTTTGCTCTTCCTCAGTCTTTAGTATGAACTACAACCTCTAGGTGAGAATGCTCCTAAATATTTGTAGAAAATTCTTAGTGTCTCTGCCAAGTAGAAGGAACATTGAATCACATATGAAAGCCATATGAAAGCCCATAAAGGAAAGCCTTTTCCTTTAGGAAAAGGAGTTAGAATGCAGTAGATTGTCTTCACGGAGAAGGAATTACAGCATCACAACATGTTATAATTTGAAAAAAGTTATTAAAACAGTCACCCAGAAAAGAAGCATAAATATTTGAAGATTGAGTCGGGTCAGGAATAGAGGAGAGCAAGAAAAAAAAATATACCTTAATAGAGGGAGCCATTATAGGTTTAAAGATAAATCTGGCACTAGAAAATTGATCAGAGATCCACAAAGAAGACCCCAGCTAAGAACCTAGGCAGTAGAGGAGAGGCTGGCTTAGATGCCCTTCATCTATAATGAGACTGATGACTACCTTAATTGCCATCCCAGAACCTTCATCCAGTAGCTGATGGAAGCAAAAGGAGACACCCACACCTAAGCAGTGAACCATACTACTGGAATCCAATTGTAGAGAGGGAACAGTAATAACTAAAGGGGTCAAGACCATGTTGGGGAAACCCACAGAAATAGCTGACTTGACCAAGTGAGTGCACATGGACCCTACTTGTAAAGCCAGGGAGCAAGGATTGGACCATACCACTCTGAATGTGAGTTCCAGTTAGGAATCCTGGGCAAGCTATGGACATCTGACAGTGGAACCAGTATTTATCCCCAGTGCAAAAATGGACTTTGGGAACACATTCCTTATGGAGGGATACTCTTTCAGTATAGATACATGGAGGAGGACATGTGACAAACATTGACGGTGATCCCCCATAGAAGGCCTCACCATCCTTGGGGAGTGGGTGGGTGGTGGGATGGGTGCTTGGGGAGAGCATGAGTGGATGTCAGAATGGGAGGATGGGAGGGTGAGGGACCTTGGATTGATATGTAAAATAAGTTTGTTTCTAAATTCAATATATTAATTAAAAATATCTGAAGATGTACAACTACTTGATAATACATATTATGTTTAATTCTTTTTCCCTTCACTGAGCTACTGCTAGTTGCAAGGTAAATGATAGAAACATATTTGAAATCATTACTTAGAGCTAGACACTTTGCTAAAACAATACACACACACTATTAAAAAATCACAAAGTCTAACATCAGAGGTTAGGGTTAACCTATCCAGTATCAGAGGACATAAGATAGTTGTTACTCTACAAGCAAGACTCACTGTAGGGCCCTGCATGGACCCCCAAGGCACCTTGAGCTAGCCTGAAGCTGTTGGCAGGAAAGCCTTGCCCCAAGGCTATTGTTGGTACTCTTCCCGTGACAATACATATCATGACAACACTTCTTGTGACACACACCTTGTGACACACACCCTGTGACAACCATACCTCGTGACAACACAGGGAGGAGTTAAGCCAAAAAATTCCTGTAATTTTCCACTGTGCTATAAGTCGATATTTAAGCCCGTTCTTGCCCCTCAATAAACGGCATTTGGCATTTGGTGTTCGGACTTTGCCATTGAACGAATGACCAGCTGTCTTGTCTTTATTTCAATCTCTAGGCCTTCGCCCGATTCGTGGAACAGATTGTAGTGCAGGCGCTACAACTCACTGCATTTTGTAAGAAACTGTGTTATGAAGAAACGTATACATGGCAAAAACTAATCACTGTGAAAAGAAACCAGCTATATACTCTGGGAATTAAGAGGGAAGAATGGCAAACCATAAAGTTTGCCTATGACTAAACGATTATATTTCTTCTTAAACAAACAAATATACAAATATGGAACTAACATGAAATACAGTCATCTAACATTTGCTTTTCCTTCCTTTTATTTATAAAGGGATTCCTGATTCTCAAAGCATAGCAGACATGTTTGCTTTCATTCTAAATGCAATTTCATTAAAAATGTGGTCATATATGCATTTATTCCAATTAAATGACATTTTCCCATCAAATAAGATGCCAAAAATTGTGCTAGTAATTCCAGTTAATAAAATGAACACTAAGTTCTGGGACAGTATACTTATTTGTTCTCATCAAACTACTAATAATAACAAGAAATGCACACCTTACTCCCAACACAGAAAGTAGCAGATGCTAAGATAATATACCTGACTAATGCTTACTAACATGTGACAATTTAATTTGGAATGCTCATGTGACAATTTAATTTTGAATGCTTAACTTCTTGAGCCTGGAAATTGGATATAGAAGTTTTACAATTAAGTTAGCATTACTCAGCTGTAATAAATGCACTGAGACCTTAAATTTCATCTACTTTCTTATTTAAGCTACAGGGGAAATAAATCCTAGTACACTGAAAGCCTAAACTTTCAGCATAAACTCTGCTTTAAATAGCAATGTCTTCACCTATTTTAAAATTATTTTCAAGTGACAATCTATTGTTTACTTTTAGAAGTGAATGCTATGATAAATATAAGCAACTATGAAAATAATATACAGTAAGAAAAAAGGAATCTGTACTCCTAAGTTTTACAGACAATATCCTTATTTTACAACTCATACTACTGGATACTCATCTTATTCTTTCTATATCTAGTTATATAGGCTTTCAAACATAGATACATTCACACTGACAACTTAAAAAAGAGTATTTTAATGTAAAGAAAAATTTACTTCAATACCATTCAAGTAAATCCTGTGTTTTAAGCCCATATCATTATTTGTCAGAGAAAAGCAAGGCTGTTTTAAGATCCCATTTCCACTCCAGTCAGAGTAGGTACCATCTAGATAACAATCAAGATACACGTTACTCATGATGTGGGGAAAGAGAAACAATATACACTGCTGGGGAGAATACAATTTACTTGAACCTGTGAGGAAATCAGTATGGAGGCTATTCAACAAACTGAAAACAGAACCACTACAAGTGTAAAATCCAGCTCTACAGCTCCTGGTTGCAGACCTTATGGAATGTAAGCCAGATAACCACAGAGATACTGCATCTGCATGTCTACTGCAGACTTTTTCACAATACCTAAGAAATGGAACCATTCTACATGTCCTTTAAAAATAAATGGATAAAGAAAACAAGGTACACATACACAGTGGAAGTTAACATTGTTGTCAAAAAGACAGAAATTATGTCATTACAAGAAATAAAGATAGACCAAAAAAATCATTGTATTGGGTGCAGTAAGCCATATTAAGTGTGACAAAAATATTTTCTCTCATATATGGAATATTTTATATCATACATATCATATTTTTCATATATTTATGACATGAATGTAGATTGTGAAGAGGAGGCAAACTACTAAGATGGGGAAAGGAAAGGGATATTGGGATGAATATTATGAAACCACATGACATATTTCCATGAAAATGTCATTTTGAAATCCTTCATTTTGGACAATAATTAAGCTCTAATAATGTTAGCAAAAATAGTAACAAATAAAATGGTCCTCTTTCTCCACATGTACACACTTTACTCCTTTTATCTGCTCATAGGAATTTGGATTTAGGACTTTTTGAAGATAAAGTAGCTATTTTGAACAGAGGAATACTTATGTACTTTTATTTGATACAAGAGCACAATAGCAGTGTCTTATACAATTTTAGAGGATTTTTTCTATTGGGAAGGGCATTCTATTCATAATTTATATTGCATGTAGTAGTCATTCCTTGTATGTACTCAAGGTCTGAAAGACTGGGCATACAAACCAGATATAGAATGCCTAGAATGAATGCACACCTATGTTTGTTACAAAGAACATTTTAGTTTTATTCTGGTTATCTATTTGCTTAATGTTAACAATGAAAAAAAAAAAACAAGAAAATTTCTGTCAGTTGCACACTAAAGTTGCAAGCAGAATCTATAGAGCATGTCATTTTTAGGAGTTGGTGAATACATATGTATAATTCTGTTTTTATTGAAAGTTTTTAAAAATGCCCTTAATATTCTATTCTGTATTATTTCCAAAATTAGGTATTTTTATCGAGTGGTTTAATTCATAAGACTCTTATTAGTATTTGATCCTTTTCCATCACTTTTTTTGTAGTAATTAATCCAATACATATTTATAAAATTTTTTCTAGTACATGTAAATAGTTTAAAATCTGTAAGAATTTAAACACATACCAGATATGAACTATAACATCTACGGGAATGTAATGTCAGCAATAGTCAATCAAGTATTTTTCAGATAATATAGCTTTTGTTACTATATGTGTCAAGTATAGAAAGTAAGACTCTTGTAAGTCTAAATTGCACATACATGTTTTTTGTGTGTTCAGTGATTTTTTTTTATATTTTGTTTATTTAAATTTGAAACAAGCTTGTTTTACCTATCAATCCCAGTTCCTGCACTCTCCTTTCCTCCAATGTTTCCCCCAACCAACCACCATCCCATCCCATTACTGGTCCCCATGGAAGGTCAGGCCTTCCGTGGAGAGACTTCAAAGTCTGTCATATCATTAGGAGCAGGTCCCAGGCCTCCCCTCCCCATGTGTCTAGGTTGAGGGAGTATCCCTCTATGTGGAATAGGCTCCCAAAATCTATTCATGTACTTGAGATAAATACTGATCCACTACCAGAGGCCCCATAGACTGCCCAGTCCTCACAATTAACACCATATTTAGGTAATCTGGGTCAGTCCTATGCTGGTTTCCCACCTATCAGACTGGAGTCTATGAGTTCTTCCTTGTTCAGGTCAATAGTTTCTATGGGGTTCTCCAGCATGATCTTGACCCCATTTGCTTCTCACTCCTCCCTGTCTGCAACTGGATTCCAAGAATTTGTCTCAGTTTTTAGCTGTGGGTGTCTGCATCTGCTTCCATCAGCTAATAGATGAAAGCTCTAGGATGACATATAAGGTAGTCATTAATTTCATTATCAGGGAAGGACATTTAAGGTAGCCTCTCTACGATTGCTTAGATTGTTATTTGCGGTCATCTTTGTAGTCTCTGGTCATTTCCCTAGTGCTACATTTATCTTAAAACCTACAATGGATCCCTCTATTATGGTATCTCTTTTCTTGCTCTCCTTTATTCTTTGCCTGACTCAATATCCCCACTCCATCATGCCGCCATTCTCCCCTCCTCTTCCCTCTAACATCTCTTCTCCCCCATGCTCCCAATTTGCTTGGGAGATCTTGTGCCTTTTCCCTTCTCTGGGGGACCATGTATGTGTCTCTTAAGTTCCTCCTTGTTTCCTATCTTTTCTGGCAGTGTGGATTGTAGGCTGGTAATCCTTTGCTCCATGTCTAAAAATCATATATGTGTGAGTACATACCATGTTTGCCTTTTTGTGACTGGATTACCTCACTAGGGATGATTTCTTCTAGTTCCATCCATTTGCCTGCATATACATGTTTTAATTAACATTGTTATCACTCAATATAAAAGATGCAGAAAATTTAGAAATACAATAGAACAAACCTGATTTCAAGATCCAACAGTTTAGTATTCAGGTTTGTATTATTTCTGATTCAAATGCTCCAATTTTACTTTTTAATACTCTATTCCATGTTTCTGCAATGTGAACCCCAAGTGAAAGGAATAGTTACATTCTTAATATATAAACAGTGTGCTACACAAGAGCCTGCATTGTCATCTCTTTGGTAGTTCTTTGCTTTTGGCATATAAATATCGAAACTAGGTTATATAATTTGTTTTCATTAAAGTCTTATTATAAATATGCATACTTCAATGAAGAAAAAATCATGTAACTATTATAAGCAATATAAACAATTTTCATGGATAAAAACAAAGACTATTAATTTGTTATTTCTGATTAAAATACATCATACCAAAATGGAACATCACAATGTGACATTACAAAAATATAATAGAAAACATAGAAACCTTTTTACTCAGTGTTTGGCAAAGGCTTCTTCTCTTGGCATGGGTCTCAATTTGGACCAGTCTTTTGGTAGCCACTTTCTGCCCTATCTTTACCCTGGCACATCTTTCAGATAGAACAAATTGTAAAAATACTTTGTGACTGGGTTGGTGTCCCCATCTTTCCATTGGAAGCTTTGCCTGGCTATAGAAGATGGCCAGTTTAGGCTTTCTTTATCACTATGGACAACTTTGTATATTCCAGCAAGTTTACTCTATAGTAGGTTATCACATCAGCCCCAAAATGCCCCCAATTCCAGGCATCTCCCCATATTCTCTAATTCTGCTCTCCCCCATCTGATCCTCCCCTGTTCCCATCCTCACCAAACCCAGTCAACCTCCAAAATCTACTCAATTTCACCTTCCCATGGAGATTATTCATCCCCCCACCCCAGAGTCCTTGTTACTTAGCATCTCTGGCTTTCTGGATTATTAGTGTGATTTTCCTTTCTTAACAACCACTATTCACTTATTAGTGAATAAATATTACGTACTCACTTGTCATTCTGTGTCTGTATTGACTCACTCAGAATAATTTTTTTCTAGTTCCATCCATTTGCTTAAAAATTCCATGATGTCATTGTTGTTAACAGGTGAGTAATGCTTCATTGTGTAAATGTACCGCATTCTCTTTTATTTTATTTTATTTTATTTTATTTTGGTTTGAGGGACATCTAGGTAGTTTTCTGGTTCTGACTTTTATGAATAAAGTACCTATGAACATAGCTGAGCAAGTGTCCTTGTGGTAGCATGGAGCAATTTTTGGGTATATGCCCAAGGGTGGTATAGCTCAATCTTGAAGAAGATTGACCCCTAATTTTATGAGAAACCACTATACTGATTTCCAAAGTGGCTGTACAAGTTTGAAATCCAAGTAGCAACGAAGGAGTGTCCCTTTGTTTCACATTCTCACCAGCATGAGCTGTCACTTGTATTTTTGATCTTAGCTATTCTGACAGGTGTAAAATGGAATCTCAAAGTAGTTTTCTTTTCCATTTACCTGATATCTAATGATGCTGAACATTTCTTTCAGTGTTTCTCAGTCATTTGAATGTTCTCTAATGAGAATTCTAAGTTGAGATCTGGACCCCATTTTTTTTAATTGAATTATTTGGTTTGTTGATGTCTTGGTTCATCTAGTTATGCTGTGTTTGCTTACTATAACTGGGAGGACTGTTCTTTTTTTTGTTTGTTTGTTTGTTTTGTTTTGTTTCTTTTTTTTTCTTTTTTCCCTCAGGGAGGAGTGTTTATTTTACTAAATATTTCCATATAACCATTCATTTTCTGAAGCAGCAAGATTAGGAATTTAAGCAGGGCACAAACCTGAAGGCAGGAGCTGATGTAGAGGCCCTGGAGGCTGCTCACTGGGTGCTCATAATTAATTGCTCAGCCTGCTTTATTTTATTTGTTCCCCCTCCTTCCCTTTCTCCTGCCTCTCATCCCAATCTCATCCCCATCCATTTCTCAGAGGTGGTAAGGGATAGCCCTATTCTTTACTGAACTGAGGGACAATAGAACTAGGGGAGAGGGGGAAATTATACTTCAAGGAGTGGAGTGAGGGGAGTGTGTCATTCAGATGTACACTGTATGAGAGAAAAACATCAAAAAGAAACAAGTTTATGGAGGCACACAAAATTTTAACAAATATTCCTAAGATAAAATGTTAAAGTTTTATTACTTCATAGAAACTCAGTTATTTGTTAAAATTGGTTTAGAAGGACATCTATTTCAGCGAATCACTATTACTATTAAAAATGTTTTCTTCACACCTTATCTGCTTCTGTTCTAAGAATTTTAGTTTTTTATAAATATCTGAGGATATATTATTCTATAGATCATATATCAGCACAATGTACAATCAGTGGTTAATAAAAATATTCATGAACATTTGGAGGCTAATAGATTGACTCAGAATGTCTTATTTTTAAAAGACCTTTCAATTTTATATTTGAGTCATTTAGTAGGTATTTCTCACCTTGAGTTTGGGCATGTATGGATCAGGCTCCATGTTGGTGCACACATATTTGCCCTGTGACTAACTTTCTTTCTATAAATGACCTGTCTCCCAAATTAACACACATGAAAATTTTCCGAACTTTGCAGCCAGACCTCAGAATGGAGAGTGAGCTCAGGAAAGCAGTGATCTGCAACTGAATACCAGTGCAATGCACATTCCGTTCTAAGTCGCCTTTAAAAGACTTCCAACAATAGCTCAAGCACAAGCAGATGCTTGTCTGAGTAGTCAAAGCTAACCATTTAACTTCTTAGGAATTTGACCCTCAGCCTCCCAACAGAGGAGTTCATATCAAAAAAAAGCTAGCAACGTAATACATATTTCTTATAATTCCTGTATCTCTTTTCTACCTGTCAGATTTGTAAGCCCCCCCCAAATAATTTTTTTTAGTTTTGAAATTTCTATATTTACAATGAGAAAACACAAAAGACAAATTATGCAGATATACTGAAAAGACCACTGCCTGTTTGCTTAACAATTCTAGGTTAAGCAGCCTACTATTTATCATTTTCACTCATCACCAAAATATACAGTAAAGATTATCCCATTCTGTTCCATTAGTTATTATATATACATATTTGTGATTAAAATAACACTTGCCAGTATTCATTGTTAGATATAAATCTTATTTCTCTCTAGATGATACATAGTGATTTGATGACTAACAGTGAGATAAATGTTACAAGCTTTAGTCATTGATTTGTTTGCCTACCAAGCTGTTAGACCTTAGTGATGAACGGATAGCAAACACATGTCCTCTCCTGAAGGAGCAAATATGTGAGTCAGACTTGTAAAATCAATTAGAATGTGAAAACATGGGGGATAATTGCTTGCACTGGAATATATCATAAGCATATAATAAAACAAGCATCAGAAACACCACCACACCCTGCAGGGCAGTGATGGTACAAGCCTTTAATCCCGTCAGGCTGGGAAGAGGCAGGTTGATCCTTGAGAGTCGAACCCAGCCTGTTCTACAGAGTGATTGCCAGGATAGGCTCCAAAGCTACATAGAGAAACCCTGGCTTGAAAACAAACAAACAAACAGTCAAAAACAAAGAAACACCACATCCTGACCTTGGATAATCAGGAATGCCATTCAAAAATCTGTAGGCAAACATTAAAATAATGAGAAAATTTTGGTTAAAGGAAATTGGTGAAGATGGTGTTATGAAACTGTAAGGATTAGAAATAGGACATAGATATAGAATTGCATGACTTAATTGTAGCATCACAAATAATTTTATGTCAAAAAGTGAGGATCATAGTACAGGTACAGCAAGCAAGTAGAGACTGAGAGACAAAAGCACATTCCATTTTGTAGAGGACATTGCATATTAAGGCCTGGATTTTATCCGATAGTTAGGCAATCTACTAGGACATGGTAAAAGTCAAGAGATATACAATCTAACTCGTGCTTTAGATATATGGATGCTGCATCAATTATGAACTGTGTTTATTCTCAGGTTAAAATTAAGGGCATTCAGATGCAAGAATTTAAGTGGAGGGTTTTTTAATGGAATACTGCCATTTATGCAAATTAATATCCTGTGCTTCTTTACAGCGAAATAAATAAGGTGTTGTGCCCAGTCCCCAAGACCCCCAGAGACACCAACAAGGAGCCTACTCACTGAATGCAAGTGCAACAAGGTTTCTTTATTGAAATTCAAGCCTAGGCAGACTGGTGCAGCAGCTGCAGAAGGAGGGCCCAAGCCTCATAAGCAAGGGGTTTATAAAAGCAAAGATCACAGAATAGGGTTAGGGGTATGGGTACAAAGCTGATTGTCTGAAGAGTCTAGGGGGATTCGGGACTTTCCAGGCGTTTATCTCTTGTACCATTTGTGCCCATAAAAGTTGGTTGCCCACTGGGTTCAGGGTCAGGGTCATTTTTTTCTCCCTTTACAGCTTGTTAGGGCCATTTGTAATTACTTCCCCTTCTTGCCTGTCAAGTTTTTTCCTGGGGATGTTGTAAGCTATCTGCACAGATGGTAGGGTCAGATTCTGACATAGTGCTGTTTGAGTCCCTTTTCTCTAGGATTGTCCTTGTTATTCACAATCATCGAATCAGAAATTCTATCATTGCCTATATGTGCTGATAAAACTTGGTATCTAAAAGTATATTTATTCTTACAGCTATATAGGTTTGAAAGTTTTGAAAAATGATCCTGAATTCCCTGACATTCTCAGTTACTTGAGAGCCAACAACAAGTTACCATGTAAAGTAGCAACATTTTTCTCTATTACTTTTGGAAAATACCAGGAGGTAAGAGGCAGTTTATTTACAGACATATGGTAGGTACTCAATAAATATTAGTTAAATTAATGTCAGCTTCTTTTGGATTACTTGACTTAGTAAATAGTGTCAGGCTTAAATCTCAAGTTAATCCTGCAAACATACCCAAGGACCACAACATCTTTCTTAATTCTAACTTTTAAAATGCCATTTCCCCAATAGGTGTTTTAGATCACAACAGCCTGAACTTCTATTCTATATAAAGTAGAAGATATAGAATAGGAACTAAGTCATCATGACATTTTGTTCAATAGCTGATTCATGTTCCCATATAATAGAAACAAATTGCATTCTAGTAGGCTACCATTAAACCATCCTTTGTAACCTGACCCATCAACTTACTAATTTACACGACTTCCCTTGATTATGTCTGGTAATGGTATAATAGGCTTCAGGCCACAGAGGACTTGTTAAATGTTTAGTGTTGGTGTTTATCTTTTTTAAAATTTTAGATTAATTATATAATCACACTAAGGCATAAACAAATACTCTTAGATGGCATGTGAAAACCTCATCTTACATCTTCCAATGTTGATACCATACACAGCTCTGGTAGAATATTAAATCTTGAAATTGTTAGTAAAATTCAGAGTTTATCCTACTTTTGCTATATGCACATGCATGAATTTGAATACTTCTATGGCTGGGTAGTTCTATGTAACTATATATACTGTTGATACAAAGTCAATACAATGTCTATTGGTATGATGACAACTACATAGCATATATCTTTTCCTAGTTCTATCTCATGTGTACCAGGAACTCTGTTCTAATACCTATAACTGCATGATGGTAAGGTTCTGCAAAATAAATGTGTATGTTTTTAGTTTTGTCTTAAAACTGTGCATGGTGCTCTATAGATTCACTAAAATTATAAACAGTGAGTATTAGTATTTAGAACTTTTTGTTGATGACTGATATTTATTTCATGAAATGGTTACATTCATGTTTGTTTTGAACTGACCCCTTGATTTGATTTGAACTTGTAATTCTCAATTCACAAAATTTGCAATTATTAAGAAAAATGCCAGATATTTTAGGGACTAGATTATATCATGTGTTCATGTTGTTTTTGAGAATAGCTGGGTAGACATACCTTCTCCTTAGCAATATATTAGCAATCCAGATTCACTGGAGCCTCCTTAGCTTTTAGCATCATCATTGTTTTTTTTTTTTTATTAAACATTGCATCAGTTAGTGAAAATTCATAATTTTACTTTTCATTTTTCTTATGGCTAGGGATATTGAATATCTTATCATGTATTCGTTTTTCACCTTTATAGCATATACCCTTTTCTTTGATATGCCCATTTGAGGCATTTCCTCATTTTTAATAGGTTATTTATAGTTTCAGAATTTGTTGTTAGGTTTTTTTCATCTGTGTTTTGTTTGTTTTTTATTTAATTTTCAAGATATTGTTTCCTTGTGTAGTCCTGGCTATCCTGAAACTCACTCTACAGATCAGGCTGGCCTTGAACTTAGAGATCAACCTGCCTCTGTGTCCTAAGTGCTGTTATTAGAGGTGTGCACCACTACTGCCAGACTTAGAGTTTGATTTAGAGTAATCTTTCTATAGTCTAGATATTAGTCCCCTTGGTAGTTCACAAAGAAATAAAAGAAAAAAGAAAAAGAGTGAGAGAGGGAGAGTGAGAGGTGTGGGCGGAAGAGATGACGTGGTGTTGAAAATAAAAAGTAATAAACAAAACTTCAATGTCTAGAGTAAAAAGAAAGATTAGGAATCAAAAAATGGGGGAAATTCCACCAAATTAATCAGTGGAAAACAAAATTTCATTGCTTATTTGAATATGTCAAGCTTCAAACTTAAACTACAGTTTTGTAATATAAAATATTCATGAAGGGTAGACATGTTAGTAATGCACTTGTGAGGCAGAGGCAGGTAATTTTTCTCATGCAGTTACAGGCCAGCTAGGTATTCATAGTGAGATCCTGTCTCAAAAATAATTAATTAGTTAAAATAAATTATTCACAAAGTAGTCTAATCATTCAATCATTATTATAAAATCTTAGTATATGCAAATTGATTCAATTATGCCCTTCATTAAAATGTTAAGCATTAATTAACTTCCTCAAAATATTTATGGAGTAATCTCATATATATCGGGATTGTGGGAAATAATGGTAAGAATCATTGAGGTGTCTGGGTTTGTGGAGCATACCATATAATAAAAAAATCCAATCAACACTGATACTTCTACATATAAAACTGTAGCACAGAGTACTATTTGTTATAGATAGATGCTATATGGTAGGTCCATATATTTGTAAATTTTGATGTTTACTCTGTAAAGGGAAAGGGGGGACGAGTTTCCAGATGAATGTAAAATGACCTAAAAAGACTTAGGCAGAAATAAACAAGGTGTGTTTGAGTACAAGTACAGAAGCCTGTAATGTGGCAAAGCAAGTGGAGCCTAAAGAGACATGGGATATGAAAGGAAGAAAGGATTTATAACATGCTTATTTGGTATGTATGCATACATGTATGTGTGTGTTTATTTATGCATTTGATTTTTTGCTTTACTAGCATCCAATAAAATCTATGTATGTAACTAAGTGTATGGTGCTATACTCAAGTTTATAACTGCATAAATTTACGATAATCAATTGTATAACATGGGGAAGTTGGAGGGATGGTTAGAGGGAGATACAGAGAAGCCTAAAAAGAAAGCAAAGTGGAATTCCTTGTGAACGAAACTGTACTGGATTATGGCAAATGCAGAAGAGATAAAGAGAAGTGTTAGTGAATAGATACTAGGGGATAGCACTGGCAGTGACAGACAAGGGCTTAGAAACAAGCTTGCAAGAGAGATATGGGCATCAAGAATGAAATGAGTTTGGAGCCTTTGCAAAGTAATAGATGGTAATACTATTTAATGATTAAGCATTTAATGATTAAGAGCATGATAGGCCAGGTGAAGATGAACATACCTATAATGTCAGTACTAAGGAGGTTGAGGCAAAACAATCATTAACTTCAAGCCAACTTGGGATATTCATAACAACACCTCTCAAACAGAAGCAAAACCAAAAAAGGAATTAGAAAATGGATCAGGATGCATGAGGTAGCCTTTTAGTTTGAGCTTTCAGAGTAGAAACCTCTTTGTCATATAGTAATGGGAACACCAACTAGGCAGATGAAATTACTGCTTCAGAATTCATTTGAAAAAAAAAACTGATCTAGAGGAGAAACAAGGCTAGCTGACTGAAGATAGCTGTTAATAACCTGAAGGTGGTACAATGAGTTATGAAAACAATGACCAAGGAAGAAATGAAGGAATCAGGGTAGGACTGAGTTCTGAAGTATTCTCATTTTTAATGACAAAGAGAGATCAAATTCTGCAATGTGAAAAGAAATACCTCCCAAGTTGTGAATAAAATTGGAAAACACAGTACCCAGATTCCCCAAGGAAAACAGTGTTCTTTAGACAATTGTAAACATTCACCACAGCTGTAAAGTAAGGAAAGGTGGAGAAATTTGGTCAATTGGTTTTTGTGACTTGAAGTTCTTTACTTCACTTGAACTCAGCAGGGAGAAGTTTGAACACAAAACATAGAATGTTAAGGAAAAGAGGAAATGTCGACCCAACTTATTTACACCAAAGTCTGGGAAAAAAAAGGACACCTTGTTTTAATTTATTTTTAGTAGAATAAAATACATTTTTCCATTTTATTGAAAATTATCATAGTAAACAACTAACACAGTTGAATCAAATGTTAAATACCAAAATGATATAGTGGTCTATATGTAATCTAAAGAGCAAAATGACATGTTAACCTACAAATGTCCATTCTAAATAGTCAGATATATTTGGTAATAATATGTTATCTTTCCTTGTTTTGCTTAGTTCTTTTCAAGTGTTCCATTAAGTTTTCAAATGAAATAATAGATTTCCTTATTGTTTTGCATGATATTACTTATTTTTTAAGTATTAGCAATGTTAAATCCTATGTAAATCACTTAATTTCTGTGTATGTTTCAGACATGTATATATGACTGTGGGCCTGCAAGAAACAGGGATCTAAAACAGCAATAGTATTAAAAGGGATGATCTCAGAGTGACCACTTTCCCATCTGGACCACAAAGCCTGTAGCCCCTAGTGCCTGGGGTAAAACCACCACCCATCCAGGCACACAAGCAAGTCAGCAGGGAAGACTCCTGCAGGCAAGCTACACCAACACCTCACTACAGCGACCCTGTCATCTACAAATCTAACTCTGTCACCAAACCTACCAATTCCTCTTGACCTCACCAGCTCACTGGGACACAGACATCTACTGCACAGAGAGAATTGAGTGGATTGGATCAAGAGGCAAAGACACTGCTTGCACCAATGGGAAGAAGAGATGGATAGATGTCAATACAAGAATACATTCAACAACAAACAGAGAAACATGGTAACACCAGAGAATGACCTCAATTATTTCACTCACTACGTTGTCAAGAAAAATTTTATACCCAGAAAAATTTCATCTAGCGTCGTATAATAGAAGAGGGGAACAAAGAAAGCAAAGAATTAATTAAAGTGAAAACATGCACAGCCTAAAAATTTTTCTTTTTGTATCTTCATATATTAGTACCCTTTATAGTTTCCAGTTATTGGGGGTGTTTTATATTAGTTGAGTCATCATTTCATTATTTTATTGAGAATCAAATTACTGAATTTCTCAAAATGCATCTTTGGTGTAAGATCCATTTTAAAGTTTATCCATGTTATTAGTTGATGGGAGATGTCATTCTGTATATGTTTCTCATACTGGTTAATGAATAAAGCACTGTTGGCCAATAGGAAAGCTAGATAGGCAGGACTAGGAGATAAGGAGGAAATAGGAAGTAGTAAGGAGGAGTCAGCATGGGGAGTCTGGAGAGAACAGAACCGCCATTCCTCTGCTCTCGGTAAGACCACGTGGAAATACATAGAAATGGGTTAATATTAAAGACAGAGCAAGCCATAAGAATCTAGTATCTGGCCAACAAAATTATATCTAATACAGAGTCTCTGTGTGTTAATTGGGGCTGGCGCGGCAGACAGACAAGACTGAGCAGCAGCAGGCTGAAAAACCATACTCCTTACAAATGGCGCCCACGTGGCTAATAAGAACTTACACTTAAAATTTAACAAAAGCTTAAATAAGGGTTTTAGAAACAAAAGAACACAGACAAGCAAGGTTTCTTGGTAGCAGCATTTTTCTCGGTTGGACTCGGACTTGCAAGAGACAAGCAGATTGAGTGGCTCCTTTAAGAGAGGTTTCCTGACTCAGCATAAGTGGCAAAAAACTGCACGGCTTTTAAAAAGCACTGCTAACAATTTATTGGTGTGTATGAGAGATGGCGATGGCAGTGACCACATCTCCAAGCTGGCAGCATGCCTGCTGGACAGCAGCGTTGACCAGGGCAGTGACCACAGCTTTCATTGCTGGCAGTAAATGTATTAGCCACCATCTTTGTTAACCGCGGCAGAAACCACAAAGACTTTCATTTTAACAATGTTGTTGTTTAACAGATTAAGACTCATGGCCAGAAAAGATAAAGATTTACAGTAAAGACAGATTCATATGAAGAAAAACCTCTAAAGGTTTACAGTGTGTTTTAAAAAATAGGTAGGCTTGGAAAAAAAAAATGGTTTTAAAAAGGAACTACAAGACTGCTCCCAACTAACAATCTCAGCTCCCGTGGAAAGGCTATCATAAATGCCTTTCCAGGAGAGTGAGATCAACAACTAACTTCTCCATGGAGTCCTCAACTAATGCCTGTTGAAAATAGGAGCAAACACCCATACATAAACACTGAGTCGAACTAGAACCCAGAAGCTTATGGAGAGGACAAGACCATGCGGTAGAAGTACATAGAGACAGCTTACCTGAACAAGGAGGAGCTAAGGCCCACTAGACTGATAGCTGGGAAGCCAGCATGGGACTGACTCGGACCCCCCTGAATATGGGTCTCAGCCAGAAGGTCTGAGCAGTCTAAGAGACCTCAGACAGTGGAGCCAGGATGTATCCCTGGTGCACAAAAGGACTTTGCAAACATGTGCCCCATGGAGGGATAACTGCCTTATTCTAGAGATAGGAGAGAAGCCCTAGTCCCTACTTCAAAGGACTTGTCAGATCTACATGACCCCAACTGGATGGCATTCCCCTACAAATGGTATTGTGGTGGGGGGTTGGGAGGGGAAGGTGTTTAGAGTGCATGTGAGAGGGCAGAGAGGGTAAAAGGGAGGGAAGGAGGGAGGGAAGGCTGGAGGGGAGGGAGGGAGGGAGAGGGAACTTGGATCGACATGTAAAATAATAAATTAAAAAAAAAAAAAACGCTTTGACTCCAAAATTTAAGTTGAAGAACAAGTTACTGGGGAAAAGGATTTCTATTTTTGTTTCCACAGAAAATGAAAAGATGTGGATTCCTTCCAGACTAATGTGGTTTGATCACGCCAGACCGCCTGAAACAGAGTACAAGCTGATCCTACATTCCAAACAGCTGGACAAAACAGCCCTACAGACTACAGCTAGGATATCTGAATCTTCTTCGATTCCCCCAAGACAGTGCCCCTTACCAGCAGGAAGTAGTTTGGAAAGAACGACGCCCAAATTCCCAAATATTGTGTATAAATGTTTGTTTTCATTTAATTGGACTTTGTTATATAAAATTTAAAAAAATCCTCAAAGCTTTCCAAACAAAACAAAACAAAACAAAAAAAAAAAAAAATAAGACAGAGAACAGCTTGGTGTGGCAGCACACGCCTTTAATACCAGCACTCGGGAGACAGAGGCAAGCAGATCTCTTGTGATTTCAAAGTAAACCTGGTATGCAGAGTGAATTCCAGAACAGATAAAAGTTACACAGAGAAACTCTGTGTCAGAAAATGAAAAAATAGAAAAAAAGAGTGTAATAATAAAGCCACGTAAAAATGAAAACCTCAGAGAAAATCTGTGTACTGTATGGCATTACCTTGTCTTTATATCATTTGACTGATGAGGAAACAACTGTTAAAGGAAATGTTGCTGGATTAATTCAATTTATATATTTTAAATTTATATATTTTAAAAATGATTTGATTCAAAAATTTAAATTTAAATTCAAGGACAAGTTACTGGAGAAAAGGATTTCTATTTTTGTTTCCACAGAAAATAAAAAAGCTGTGGATTCCTGCCAGACTAATGTGGTTTGATCAAGCCAGACCCACTGAAACAGAGTTTCTGGTGATCCTACATTCAAAAGAGCTGAACAAAGCAGCCTTGCACACTATAGCCAAGACATGACAGCACCCTCATCAGCAGGAAGTAGTTTGGAAAGAACGACGCCCAGATTCCCAAATATTGTTTATAAATGTTTTTTTTTTTATTTAAATGGTGTTGGTTATAAATGGTTAATGACCACAACCAATATCTTTTTAAAGGTAAAAAGGGAATTATGGTATTAGATATGAATACTGTGTTTTGGAATGGATTTTCATTTACTGATACAATTTAAGGTCAATTTTGTGATGTGTATATTCTCCTTTTGTTTAGGTATTGTATTTATATAGCTCATTTAGAAATGTAATGTGTAATTTAGCACAGATTATAGATAGTACCTATGATAGTCATATAGTTAAGTTAGTTAAGATTTCTAGATATACAGAAATATATTTGAGATAGATAGGCATTCTTCAAACCTTTCAAAGACCTACAGAATATGGTATTTAAAATGGTTTAGGGTTTTTCTTGACAATGAGACATAAATGCTCCTGGCAACACCACCTGAGTCAGAAAGGAAGATGAAAATGAACATTAAAGAAACTCGTTATGAAGTTTACTTCTAATATGGCAAGACTAGCCATTTGGACAAGATACTGCTCTTGTCTGGACTGTTTGACTTTATGCTGTATAATCTGGACATGCAGGACTCACTGAAAAGTGACTGCTGATTCAAGATGGACATTGCTACAGAGTTCTTGCTTCATGGAAGAGTCTGCCAGACAGTCTTCAGGACACAGAGGAAAAGTGACTGACAAACTGCCAATACAAAAAGACAGTTTAAAGTTTCCTGCTTTACTGAAGAGTCTGGTAGACACACTATGGCTGAAGATGGAAGATTACAGAAGAACTTTGGGTGACTGAAAAGGGAAGATGTCTCTGTCATTTCTAGAGTTTATATACTATCCTTCTGTGGTCTTTGAAGGAGTTGAAGACAAATAGTTATGGTTATAGTTTTCCTTAGTTAGGTTTAAAGATAAGTTACATATAGGTCTTTAGACTCACAAAGATGGGATAGATGATAGAATAGTTTCTTTTAATCTTGATAAATGTTAATGGACTAAATATTGTTAACTGTGATTCTTATTTGATAACTGTTATGTGATATATTCTGCTATGCTAAGGTTAAAACCCTTCTTTTATTTTAGACAGAAAAGAGGAGATGATGGGAGATGTCATTCTGTATATGTTTCTCATACTGGTTAATGAATAAAGCACTGTTGGCCAATAGGAAAGCTAGATAGGAAGGACTAGGAGACAAGGAGGAAATAGGAAGTAGTAAGGAGGGGTCAGCATGGGGAGTTTGGAGAGAACAGAACCACCATTCCTCTGCTCTCAGTAAGACCACATGGAATACATAGAAATGGGTTAACATTTAAGACAGAGCTAGCCGATAAGAAACAAGTAACTTTCTAACAGAATTATATCCTATACAGAGTCTCTGTGTGTTAATTGGAGCTGGCGCAGTGGCAGGACAAGACTGGCGGCAGGAGGAAAAACCTTACTCCTTACAATCAGTGACCTCAGAATTAGAGAAAAAAGTGGCAAAAATGAGGATGGATCTCAAAAGCAAAGCAGTTGTCTAGAATGCACAAAGTTCTAAATTCTATCCTGCCCACAACAAAACATGAAAAGAAAAATAACATATTATCTTGATATGATCATTTGTTAGGCAGTTGTTCAATAATAGTAAACAATTTGTACCATGTAAGAAAGTATAGTCAATAGCATCCTTACTAGAAAGTCAGTTTGGGGCTTTATTTCTGACTGCTCCCTGAATACTACTTTCTTCTACTCACCTTGGGACATTTTTCTGACTGGTAAAGTTTTATAGTTATCTTTTAATGTGTAGATTTGTAGAAAAACATCTCTCTTGACAAGGTGGGAAGAAAATTTCTTACAAAAGTCTTAATATCACTTTTAATCATACAAATGGAAATCCAATGAAAATTTTGCTGTACAGGAGGTATCAATTTCATTACAATCTATAGAATGTTTTTAGTATCTTAATGTTTATAGTCTGTGTTACTTATATATTCTAGTGTTGTATAGTATACAGTATTCACACACACACACATGCACGCATTCACGCACACATGCACACATACACACACACACACACACACACTCACACACACACACGACCATGCTGCATATAACTAACATAACATAAGGCAAAGCAAAAGGCAAAATGTAGTTTACTTTCATAATAGGGTAAAAGTAATAAATTCTGGTAATTCAAATAAACTACTGACTATACTATCACTACTAACAGTACTTATGGTCATTAAAGGCAACATTAATACATGCTATTAATTTCTGCTGATATTACTGTAATGGATACATATTAGTCCAGTTTTCTGTTTAAGTAGCACAATAGCTTGTGTATTTTAAAAATAGTCAGCAAGATCACCCTGGGGAATGTAGTTGGAGACAATTTCATAGATCTGGGTGGCATTTCTTTGTTCTTTTTCATGTTCACACTAAAGGAAAACTGAGAGAGTAATAAAATAATGAATGAAGTTAATTATCGTAGGTACCATCAAGGTGGCTACTTTTAGAGGTTTAGAGAATTGATGATCTCTGATCTGCATCTACATATGGTCAGTTTTAAAGAAAACTTGCATAGTTTGATGATTCAGTGATCACTTCCTGAATCACGGCATTCCTACATAGTGATTCATGACTGAATTCTACCAGGTTACATAACTCTCTTGTTATTGTTTGTGAGTTGTATGCATTTACAGATATTTCTACATACACCTGTTCTCTGGTGTGCAGTTGTAATTTCCTAAAAGGCAAAGAGAACACAGCAGGTGCCTAACAATGTTTATTGAGAAGCAAATAATAACCTAATGACAAAAGGTTGCCCAATAGCTTATTATTATTATTTTATGTAGTCCTATTTCCTCAAAAGGTCACAATTAAAGGCATTATACTTATCCATGACTAAATTTCAATTACTGAAATGCCTTTCATCTCTTTGTTATGATTATCATTTCATTTATACTGAATTTTCAGTGTTTTCTAAGTATTTTCACTGTTTCTGAAGATATAAGAATAATCAATTTAGCTAATGGTTCTCATTTATAATTTTAGACAATTCCCCAATAAGCATCTGTATTAACTAAAAGAACATTAAATAAAGTACAGAGTTACCTTGTCATGTCTTTGCAATTTTGCATTCTCTAAAGGATGATTTTTCATATTACTCAACAACTCTGACTGTGCAATTGAAATTCAGAGTATGATAAATGTTTTACACTCGAGGCTCATTTCATTATACAGTAGTTGGTTTAAATGGGGTTTCCAAAGAAGGTATTTTTAGGAAATGCAGAGTACAGGAAAAAGCTGAATACATTACACAATTTAAATATTTATCGAAGCTTTTGTACCAAGAAAACATTTGGGCAATATCTCACTGAAATAGCAACATGGAAGAGGAAATTAGGGGTAAATAGATGGCAGAGCCTGTGGAAAGCAGAGCACCTGCTGTGCAAGTGAAGGACTCATTCACAAAGTCTTTACATTGGAGATTGAAAGGAACAGCTCCCTTGAAAGAAGTATCACCTTGCTTCTTCTTGAACCACTGTGTCTAGATGCTGCTTGGATCTCTCTCTCTCTCTGTCTCTGTCCCTCTCTCTCTCTCTCTCTCTCTCTCTCTCTCTCTCTCTCTCTCTGTCTCTCTGTTTCTCATATTGAGTTCCTGACGTCTTGCTCTTAACACTTAATGTCCTGTCTAGTTCGCCTAATCCATGTCATAACTTATACATTTAAATCCACTGAAATGACTTTATTTCTAGATTCAGATCTCTATATCTCCTGTATCAAATCAATTCATAAACAAAACAAGCATCCATATCCATCATCTTTCTCCTCAATCCAAGCTTCCATTCTAGAATTTTGCTTGTAAAAGATACCACTGTGTTCCCAATAGTGTATGTCCTGAACAAAACTGCACCCAATTCATCTCCCATTGCTACTAATCCTTTCTTAAAAGGAAATCCTGAAATCTTCTTTTATTGACAGAGCCAGTGCTCTCGTACAAAAAGAAATAGCTCCTTTTGCACCTTAAAAATAACTTCATGTTATTTACCATCTATCCTTACTGTTTATGAATCTCTCTTTAATAAAAGTGATATTCCTCAGTAAACAGAAATACATTTATATCAATGATCTGTCTGAAACCCACAAAAGGAATGGCCAGTTGTCATACAAACAGAAAGAAAACTTATTGAAGTGTTTCAAGGCTCTAAATATTTGAGCCATGTCAAGCCATATCTTTTGGCTTGAGGCTTTTTCCCAAACATTTCCTCACTATTCTTACTCTAAGAAAGCTGACCTTGCTACAGTTCTGCATAGCAAGATCTACTGTCACAAATGATCCACTCTGACAGGAATAGTTTTGCTCTATCTTTCCCTTAGTCAATTACTCCATAATCCTACTGTTCTATTTCTCACACTGACTATCATTTTCCTTAGGAATACCTCTCAAATATCTAGGATTAGCACAGTTCACACTTACATGTTCTTATAACAATGTGGTTTTAATTTCAGCTCATATCTAAAATGAAAATAAAATAATGGGAAGAAATTTCTATGCAATTTTCCCTAAATTCTTATCTGTATGGGTTTGATTATTTAGAATACTACATGCAGATGATAGCACTCAAGCTACCTGATTATACCTGGCAAAAGTAATGTCACTCAAAAATATCTGATACCCAAATGAAGAGACAGATACTGAAGCATCAGCTATAAGTTCTTTAAATAATGGCTATCCAAAATCACACATACAAACTTTATGAAGCCATTTTAAGATTTTCATCTGTGGATTGAGTTTAGAGGAAATCTATTTCCAGGCATGTAAAGTAAAACACTTCCAAGGCTTTAGGCATGAGTACAGTGAACCCCTTTGATAACTTGATGCGTGCTGAAACAGCCCATTAGAGATGGGTTGTGTACACTTAATCCAATGGAATCTTCTAGCCCTTTAGCAGCTGTTCACATGGCTCCTGATCTGCCCTTCAGCTTCTCCTAAATCAGGATACCCCAGCTGTCTGAGCTTCCCGTAAACTATTCATGTAACCACCCCCATGCCAGCATATCTTGCATCTAGTCACATTCAAGGTTAATTTCTCTATTTGTTTCTCTTAATTTTCAGGATATGGAAAGGTGGGTCACATTCCAGATTCTTTTCACTTTACCAATTGTTATGATAAACATATCTTAGTTCATTCCCTCACTAAATAGTTCATAATAGTGCTATCTGGCATGTCAAAACAATAACAACAAATAGGAATTATTCAACTTTCTTTTGATGAAAATATTTGGACAACACTGAATTTATGATTGCTCTTATTTTTTTAAATTTGTCTTTTAAGATTTTTCAAGGTGAAAGTCTTAAAGGAGAAAGTGCCTTGATTACCTTTCCCTTTAAGTCAGTACTTGTGCTAAGGACTATTCCTACTGTAATCTGATAAAGGAGGAGACAAGTTGTGTGCAAATAAAGATGAGTGTCAGGAATGAGCAAAAAACAGCTGATGTTCATATCCTTTTATAGTCCTGATTCTGTGGCAGTCTTAGCCAAAAAAGGAGTAAGTGAATGAAGAGTAATTTAAAACACAAAAGGGAAAACCAATCAAACAAAAAACAATAGCCAAGGATACTGTAGAATATTTGAAGAGTAAGGCTTTTATTTTCTTTCCAGTAACTGGGAAGAACATAAAAAAAAAAAAAAAATACACTGTCATGCTAACTGTCCTTAATCAATAGTAGCAGTTTTAAAACTCAAAATTTTATAATGATTAAAAATAAATACATCAAAGAGTAGAAGGTAAATCCTTAGATAATTGCATATGCATTGCTCACTATTGTTTTACTCATCTATAATTTTAGCATTTAGTAACTGGAAGCTAAAGCGTGACCATTCAAACAACTATTTTTCTGAAATTTTTTAATGTGTTATTCTCTTCAGAACTCATTCAACTATCTACTTTCTCTTTCTAATATATGGATAAACATTGTCTTTCATAATGCATTTTAAGATTTTGCTCTTATTCAGGACACTCATATTTTTCTACTTACACAGATAAAATATATGAACTAAAATTAAGTGACTAGTTAAAACAGAGAGAAAACTCTCCAGTTTTTTACTTACATAAACATGAGACTACATATGTAAAATAAGTCTGTGACAAATCACAGCTTTCAAAACAGACATGAAAAGCACTTTTACTACATTGTAAATTCATAGAACATTGACCCCTTAAAATTGTGTGGAATTAAAATATTTAATTAGACATTCTGGAAGGTTCATTTATGATCAATGAAAACAAGAATAAGAAAAATAGTTTATTAGCTTGTCAGAGATATGACAACTCCACGCCAATTAATGGATAATCATCCATTCTCCCTTACTTTTCCTTAGTTAAGAACAAAGTTTGTGCATAATTACTGAATGAAAATGAGGCATTGACACAGAAGGCATAAGACAGTAAAGAATCAAACAGAAAGAAACTTCACTAAATTCCATCTTAAGTGGGAGGAATGCATTTTTTCTTGGGTTTAATAGTATATGTACTTTGTGAAGCCAAGTATAAGGATGATAGGTTACCACAAATAAAAGGAAAAAAAAACAGTTATCTTTTCAATAGACAAGGGCTTGTAGAGCACAAACTAGCCTTGATCTTGAATTAAGGATAACTTTGAATTTCTGGTCCTTTTGCTATCACTTCCCAAATGCTGTCATTGCAGGCATCATTTCCAGTTTAGGCAGGGCTGTAGATCCATCCTGCATTTTGTGAATACTGTGCAAGTACTCTACCAATTCAGAATCATTGTTTACCTATTTAAATCCAAAGACATTTTGAATGAATGAAAAAAGCTAAAATAAAACGAGTATAAATTATCTCAAAATTGAAGACTGCATGAAAGACATGAACTACAAAGATATAATAATGCCCTTTGGTTTCTCAATGGGCATGAGGTACAGGAAGCTGATCAGGATTTTTAGAAATAAATCACCATGCAATTCTATTTTCTCACTTTTATTTATACATCAGTAATCGTGTTTCCAAAGTTTCATATTATCATAAACACTGGAACAAAAGCTATTGTCATTTTTTGTTTGTTTCTTTTGAAATAAATATTCAGGGCAGTGATCATGAATGAGGAAAGATAAAGACTATGTCCCCTGGGTATTAAAAATAATTTAGAATCTCTGGAGAACCCATCTGGTTTATGAAGGCATATTTATTATTATAATACATGAAGAACCAAAGTTTTATTGTAAAACTTTCAGAAAAAGTGGACCTAATGATTTAATATCTTAAATTTGAAACTATATGTCTTCATGAATACTCAGGAATGGTAGGGTCTTTTTTCCCTCAGAATTCTTTTTTAATATCCAGTAAGTGGTAGTTTGAGTTTTTGTATAGTCTTTAGAAATAATTCTATGTTTAATAGAGTAGGCAAGGCCCATTGAATTTGGCAAAATAAACTTAACCTTAACATTGTAATTTTAACTTTCATTTGTAATAAAATAAAGCTTTTGAAATCCAAAAAGTGTTTCAGTACTGTATAGGATAAAACCTTAGGAATGTTAAACAGAAGCTTCGAGAGGGAAGGATTACCTGAGACGTAACTTATGTCCTTGTGATACTAGACAAGCACAAGATCACTGTTCATCTACCAGGCTATAATGTATCTTTTAAGCAGAGAACTTGTAATGACAACATTGTGTTTATTTCCTTGTTTGTTTGTTTTTAAAAATTACTATGCTGCATGGGGCATGATCCACACAGGGATAGTTTTAATGACACTCTGCTAAAATCTGTAGTTGCATTGAATATAAAAAAAAAGAAGTTATTTTCCATATTCAATCTTGTGACTTTTCCCATGAAACTTTCTAATATGGACAGATTGTCTTGATAACAGAACACAAACCTCTTAGGACTAAAGAAAGTCTTCATGAGATAGAAAACCACTGCCTGTCTCTATATCCCATTAAAATCTGTACTGTATAAAAACAAATCAAGGCCAGGTGGTGGTGGTGCACACCTTTAAATCCAGTAGTCAGGAGGCAGAGGCAGAGGAAGATGTATCTCTGTGAGTGTAAGGCCAGCCTGGTCTACAGAGAGAGTTCTAGGACAGGCTTCAAACCAATACAGAGAAACAGGGTCATCATTATTCCTCATCATTATAATTTCGCTACTCTTCAAATGGCACAACATATGTGTATGAAATTACTGCATTTCCTCCATTAACTGAGTTTGACATCACTTTAATAAATGTATCTTTTCAGAATAAAAGGCAGAAATGTCAAATTCCTACTTCTATAAATTCTTTGTTTCGTTTTGGGACAGGGGTTCTCTGTAACATTGGAGACTGTCCTGGGACATGCTGTATAGACAAGGCTATCCTTGAACTCACAGAGATCCACCTGTCTCTGCCTCCTGTATGCTGGGATTAAAGTAATTTGCCACCAATGCCCAGCCTATAAATTCTTTTAGGTCTCTAATCTATATTATATGCATGGCAGCTTTTGTAGAATAAGTTATGCTTTACAGAAATATAACTAATATCAGTTTGTTTTAAAATTTAGGTAGGAAGAGAAACAATCTCAACAAATCTTTCTAACTATAAGTGATGCCCAATGAAATTATTGAGGTTTCATTTAAATTCCTGACAAAGCTCTAATTCAATGTTAATCATTTCATGAAAAATTTCTTGAAAGACCTCTCCCGCATTTGTAATCTTTTTGCTCTTTCCTTCAAGGTTCATATTATCTTCTGGCCAAGGATATAGATTGGATATTTTTAAATTTCTTATATAGATATGTGATTAAATTAGAAATTAAATTATGAAAGAGAATTACTTTTGACAAAAGATTACGTTACAATTAAATTTCAACAATCTCCTCTATTTCCTAAAAGAGACTTATTCACTTTATTCTGTCATTTAAGTACACATGTATGTGCTACATGGAAAAATACATTTTCATAACCAAATAATCATTTTCTTGAATTTGTAACAAATGAATCATTGATGAAAACATGGTAAGTCATGCCTAATGAGTTATGAAAGTCTAATAGAAGTGGCAAGGACATAAATCATTTTTTCCTACTCTCAGATAAGAGGTATGGCAAAATTAAAAACAATTGAATGAAAACCTTGTGTTTCCTAAGAGAGTGAATATTTCAATTTCTTTCATTAATCTACACAAATAGGTAAGAACTTGGAAACTTATTTCACAAGCAGTAAGGATTTCAAATGGGAGAAGGGAGCAAGGATGGAGGGAAGCATGGAGATGGTGGAGAGGCAACAATGGGAGAAGTAGTATCCCAACTAAATACTATGTAAATACTAGAAGGAAGCTTTTGTATGCTAATGTAAAATACATCTAAATAATAAATTTAAAAATGAATAATAGATACTTTTCATATTCAAAAACTTAATCTACAGGAATAAAGATACAGCTATAATTCTGTGTGTTTTTGTTTTAATACTGGCTAGCTTCAATATGGTCAACCAACATCTTTTTTCTTAAATAAGTTAAATTTGAGCATAATGTTCCACAGACATTTTTAAAAAAAGCATATCATCTATATAACATGATACATTGTATTTTACATAATGATATTATATAGAAGAGACAGCAAAAGCCTCTTATTGAATTAGAAATTATGTCAATTTAAAAAGACTTTCTCCTTTCCATTAACATGCCATTAAGAGATGTTGTAATTGAAATTGTGAAAAGTAACTTTTTTAGACTTCCACACAAACTGTACCATTTAAAAAATCTGAATGTTTATTTGCAGTAAGCATTTGAAGCAATACACAAAATTATATACATAATTCTAAAAGCAAATCCTTGTTTTAACATCACAATCTTTTCGTTTAAACAACAGCGTTTCAAGATTTAAAAATCCAATTAAATGTGTTCTCAAAGTTTTTCAATCTAAGCCAAAATGAGAAACAAAATTCGAATGTCACCTAAGCCAACCAATAATACACTGTTAAAACAGCAAAAGTATTTTTTTTTTTTTTGTACTATAACCTTAGAATTTTTTAAACCTATTGTTATATTACAGAAGCATTATATTTCATGGTTTGGAAATGCTATATGACAAAAGCTTTCTTCAAATCCTAAAAACCCAGTTAACTATCTAGATAAATGCAAAGTATAATCTTTCTTTTCTTTATTTCAGAATTGCACTTCTGATAGTCTTTCAAAAGTGCCCTGGACTCTGGATTGTTGTGTTGATTCTGAAGACTTAATTGCCATCAGTGAATTATCTCAATGATATTTATAAGTTACTACAAAAGACATAGAAACAGAAAATTAAAATGTACATTCCTGGGTGTGTTACAAAGAACATATATAAGTGATAAATGCATTTTGCATTGAAAACAAACGTTATCTTTTCCTTTAGAAAATAACATTGGTACAAAATAAATATCTCAAGGCAACAATGAATACAGATGGATTTCTCTGAAATGTAGACAATCTATTGTAAATCAATACACATACAATATCAATTTCTGCCTTTTTTGAGTATGTGGTTGACAGGTTTTCTAGAATTTGTGAATCATTACCTACTTATAAATGTTTCTATTTTCATACTTCATTATAAGCAGTGTCCTCATAACTATTTTGGAATGACTAGTGTCTACAAGACAAAAATAGGGAGAAAATGATAACCTTCATCCATATCTTGGGACACACTAGCCTCATCACAAATTTTTTTTGTATGTTGTTGTTGTTTTTGTTGTTGAATTAGAGTCAATTTTTAAATTCATTATTCACAGCTGATATTTTAAAAATAAATGGAGGCCTATTTAAAATAAAGGTATGATTTAGAATTTTAACTAAAGTTCTAGGTAAAAGTAGACATGAATCACCAAGAGACTTACTATCAAATAGGATTACAAGTATTCCAGATTTTTATTTTGTTTTCAGATCAAGAGACTACATGATAAATTTCCAAAATAAATTGTATCATTATTTGAAGAATAATCATGATAAGACAGAAAATATAATACTTAAAATATGAAGAATAATTTTTGAAACCTTAGAAATGCAAAGGTATGAACACTTTTACACTTGCTATCTGTCAAAGACAACTTATTTTCTTTACTTTTCCCTGTGTTATGCCAGGTAATACATTTCCAAACTCTAGGCCTCTGAAATTCCCATAGAGAATTAGTTCACTGAGAATACCTGTCAGTTCACGATTATCTACAAAACCATTATGAAGAATATCAATCAAAATCAAAATAGATATATAAACTACTTCACAATAACAAAACAGCCTGTTCCATACACTCAAAACAAGTTATGCATACATTATTAGTAGAGGATTCTTAAACAAGAATAATGTGCTTAGTCTATTGCAAAGGGCAAGCAAACAACAGTAACAAAAACCCCACAATTCTTTATATCTATTGAAAGTTTTTCACAGTGTGAAACACTTGTGCGTGGATATGGATGAAAAAGTTCACAGAATACAAGATTTATGCTTCTTCATAAGCTACTGTAATAAGTTTAAATCAATCTGCCTACTCAGTGAGCTTGTCACAAGCTGAAAGTCATGCCACAGTTAAGATATTTTTAGTCACTTTGTACTTACAACTGTCTTCAGCTTCTTCCCACCAAAGCATTTGGAAGAAAAAGTATATATCAAGGCAGGGATAAAAATCTTGGTAAAAGTTTCTCACTGTTTTATTGCTCCAGCAGGCTAAGGTACGATGAGAAGCCAATAAACTTCAGCAGCCTTGAAAAAATATTAGCACTTTGAGTTCTCCTATTTGTTTTTTCTATAAAGGCTATGGCCTTCAAGAGCTGAGTCCTGTAGAGGGTAAGTGAGCAAGCCCAACACTGAGTGAGTCAACATAGTAACTGATGCCAGGATTCTGTAGAGGCCTCTGGATATTTCAAATTCCAGGACCTGCGCACAAGCAAGTGACCCGCCTTTTCTCTCAAGTTGCTTTCCCATAATAGGACTGCCCATGAACACTACATATAAGGTTGTGCTTCCAGCATGGCAAGCTCTGTGAATTCAAACAATGTTCAACTGTGTTCTGATTCCTGTTCAAACCAGAATAATGCAGGGGACATAGTCTTGCTCTCAAAGTCCCCTAGACATAAAAATTAATCAGTACAAACCTGTCACAATATTTTCTGTAACTGTTTATGTAATTTCCCAAAAAAAAAAACAGAAAATCCCGATCTAAAATTAACTTCTAGGTGTGTTTTTTTTCTTTCCCCCTCTCTCAGCAGCCTCAAAGATTTCACTCATCTGCAAAACAAAACTGCCTAGAATAATTTTATTCACTTGTAATCTATTTGATGTTTACTAAAATTATTTTTTACCCTTGGGATCCAATCAAAAATCATGTATTGATAGTGCCAACTCTCTGAATAAGAGAAGCAGCAGCTGAGTTCCAAAGGCAAAATGTGTGAGTAGGTCTCAAGAGACAAGGGATTTTTTTCTTTTTGCTAAAATAAACAACACATTTATAATGGAATAGGGAAATAGAGAATTATTCCCAAAATGATACATTTCAATTGTGAGTCTTGATAAGACTTCTTTATCAGAAATTTACTTTCTTCAATTCTGCTGTCATAATTATTAAATCCATTCCATCAAATATTTAGCTAATGTTGACTTAATGGTTCCCAAAAGACTATAATGTTAAACATGCAATGTTATTATATGTCATCCAACATTTTTGTAAATTATTCTTTGTCAATAGAAGCATTTATATTCTGCTTTGTAATATGCATTATGTGATTTCAATATTTTCAAAAGGCTTTGGTAACATACTTTGAGAAGGGTATTTGTTTTACACATATAATAATCTTTCTTGAGTTATTTCTTTGTTTTAGAATAAGTACAACTTTTGCAAAGTAAGTAATATTAGAAAGGGGGAGAGCGAGAGAATAGTACAATGTGTGTTGGGGACATGCGTGCTATCTCTATCTCTTTTTTCACTTCAAATGGACTCTCATATTTTCACCTGTGTTCTTTTCCATAAGATCTCTTCCTCTTTTCTAACTCTTATCTTTCTACATTTATGACCATACCCAGAGCCCAACACACACACACACACACACACACACACACACACACACACACATACACACACTCACGAGATTTACATGAAAGAAAATATGTCATATTTGTCATTTCGAGTCTAGTTCATTTTGCTTAATATAGTGATTTCCATTTCTTCCCAATTGTTTCTAAATGTCATAATTTCATTTTTCTTTATAATCCATTAAAATTTCACTATGTACATGTACTGCATTTGTTTTATCAATCATTACATACTCTTATTTCATTATTGCTAAGACATTACTCATAATGTCGTTATAGTCATACCACTTATAATCCAGTCACTCATTTTAATATGTATATATTATTTAATATTAAACATATATTTTTTTCTTATTTAACATATTGATCCCAGTTTCCTCTTCCTTCCATGCCCTCTGGCCCCCTCCTATCCCATTACCCTCCCAACTCCACAGGGAATTTGTTTGTGTATATATAGATTAATTACCCATGGCAGAGGTAGAAAACATTAATAAATGATATTAACCTAGGCTGCCATCATTTTCGCATAATGACTTTTTTTATTTTATAAATTAATGATTGTAAGGAGTACAGTTTTTCCGCCCACCGCCAGTCTTGTCCCTACTTCCTCTTTTCTCTTTGTCTCCTAATCCCTCCTATCTTTCTTTCCTATTGGCCAACAGTGCTTTATTCAGTAACCAGTATGAGAAACATATTTACAGAATTGCATCTCCCATCATCTCCTCTTTTCTGTCTAAATAAAAAGAAGGGTTTTAACCTTACCATAGCAAAATATATCACACAACATTTATCAAATAAGAATCAAAGTTAACAATATTTAGTCCATTAACATTTATTAAGATTAAAAGAAAATATTCTATCAATTATCCTATATTTGTGAGTCTAAAGTCCTATATGTAACTTATCTTTAAGCCTGATAACTAAGCAAAACTATAACCATAAGTATCTGTCTTCAAGTCCTTCAAAGACCACAGAGAGATACTGTATAAACTCTAGAAATGACAGAGATATCGTGCTTTGTCAATCGCCTGAAGTTCTTTTGTAATTTTCCATCTTCAGCCCATAGGCCATAGTGTGTCTGGCAGACTCTTCAGCAAAGCAGAAAACTTTAAACTGTCTTCTTGTATTGGCAGTTTGTCAGTCACATTTTTCTGTGTCCTGCAGATTGTCTGGCAGACACTTCCATGAAGCAGGAACTCTGTAGCAATGTCCATTTTGAATCAGCAGTCACCTTTCTGTGTGTACTGCATGTCCAGTTTATACAGCATAAAGTCACACAGTCCAGACAAGAGCAGTATCTTGCCCAAATGGCTAGTCTTGCCATATTGGAAGTAAACTCCATAACGAATTTCTTCAATGTCCATCTTCATCTTCCTTTCTGACTCAGGTGGTGTTGCCAGTAGCATTTATGTCTCACTGTCAAGACAAACCCTCAACCATTTTAATTGCCATATTCTGTAGGTCTTTGAAAGGTTTGCAGAATTCCTATCTATCTCAAATACATCTCTGTATATCTAGAAATCCTAACTCACCTAGCTATAAGTTTTTACTATTATAGCTAACTATCCAAAATTTGTACTAAATTATACATTACATTTTTAAATGAGCTATATAAACACAAAACCTAAACAAAAGGAGAATATACACATCACAAAATTGACCTTAAATTGTATCAATAAATGGAAATCCATTCTAAAACAAAGTATTCATTTCTATACCATAATCCCCTTTTTACCTTTAAAAAGAATATTGGTTGTGATAATTAACCATTCATAACCAAGCCCATTTAAATGAAAACAAATATTTATAAACAATATTTGGGAATTTGGGCGAAGTTCTTTCCCAACTACTTCCTGCTGATAGGGGGCGCTGTTATGGGAGAATCCTAAAAAGCTACAGAAATCCTGGCTATAGTCTGCAAGGCTGCTTTGTTCAGCTGTTTTGAATGTAGGATAACCTGGTCCTCTGTTTCTGGGGGTCTGGCTTGATTAGTCTGGAAGGAATCCACAGCTTTTTATTTTCTGTGGAAACAAAAATAGAAATCCTTTTCCCCAGTAACTTGTCCTTTGACTTAAATTTTGGAGTCAAAGCATTTTTAAAATATATAAATTGAATTAATCCAGCAGCATTTCCTTTAACAGTTGTTGTTTCCTCAGCAGTCAAACAATACAAAGACAATATAATACAGTACAGTATACAAATTCTCTCCATCTGTGGCTTCTTTATTATTCTGTTTCTATTTTTTTTTTTTTTTTTTTTTTTTTTTGTGAGACAGGATTTCTCTGTGTAAATCTTATCTGTCCTGGAACTCACTCTGCATACCAGGTTTACTTGGAAATCACAGAGATCTGCTTGCTTCTGTCTCCCGAGTGTTGGGATTAAAGTCATGTGCCACCACATCCAGTTCCGCTTTGTCTATTTAAAACCATTTTATTCCTTTTCTCTCCCAAGCCTACATATATTTTAGAACATACTGTAAACCTTTAGCGCTTTTTCTTAATGTGAATCTGTCTTTACTGTAAATCTTTATCTTTTTGTAGCCATGAGTCTTTTATCTGGTAAACAACAACATTGCTGAAATGAATGCCATAGTTGTTTCTGCAGTGGTTTATCAAACATGGTGGCGGCTATATTACGGCCATCACTGAGAGCTGTGGTCACCACCTTGATCTGCTTGCTGCCATCCAGCAAGGATGCTGCTGACTTGGAGATGTGGTCACTGCCATTGCCATCTCTCATACACACCAATAAATTGTTAGCAGAGTTATTTAAAAGCCTTGTGGGTATTTGCCACTTAATGCTGAGTCAGGAATCTTCCCTTAAAGGAGCCGCGGAAATTTTTGCTTGTCTCACATAAAACAGAGTGCAACCCAGAAAAATGCTGTTACCAAGAAACCTTGCTTGTCTCTGTTCTTTTGTTTCTAAAACCCTTTTTAAAGCTTTTGTTAAATTTTAAGTGTAAGTTCTTATTAGCCACCTGGGTGCCACATGTAAGGAGTATGGTTTTTCCGCCCACCTCCAGTGTTGTCCCACTGCAGTGCCAGCCCCAATTAACACAGATACTCTGTATTTGATATAATTCTGTTGGCCAGTTACTTGTTTCTTATCGGTTAGCTCTGTTTTAATTATTAACCCATTTCTATGTATTTCCATGTGGTATTGCCTGGCCTTCTTACCTGGGAAATGGGCCAGCGTCTTGTCTCCACAGTCATTCCATCTTGACTTCCCTACCTACTTCCTCTTTCCTCCTTGTGTCCTAGTCCCTCATATCTTTCTTTCCTATTGGCCAACAGTGTTTTATTCAGTAACCAGTATGAGAAACATATTTACAGAATTGCATCTCCCATCAAATATTGGCAAATTTTTGTTCAAATTTTTATTTTTAGGTAACTGTACTTTTATCTGTCAATATAATGAATACTATGAAAGATTTAATGTACCATCTTACCTATTCAATTCAGCTGGTAACATATCCTAAAATATTATTGCCAAATACAAAATCATGTAGTTAATCATGTAACTTTTGTTGTCTTTTGTAATGTAATGTTGTCATGTAACATGTTGTCTTTTGTTGTTGTTGTTGTTAGATTCTTAGACCTTGGTATGGTAATTTTATATGTTTAATTTAGGCCTACAATGCATTTTCAGTGACATTTTAGACTGGACCTAAAGGTCTTTTACATGTTTTATTTTATTAATTGATTAATTGTTGATATAAAGTTGTTCTAGAACCATTTGGTGTAATCAGTTCCTTTTTCTCTTTAAATTACTATTGGTCTTTTGTCAAGATTAGCCTTCTTTATATTCAATTCTTTGAGACTTTCCTGAGATTTCAGCTTGCATTTGATTGAATATAAAGATCAAAATTAAGAAATACACATATTTTCTACTCATATAGACTGGTATAAATTTTTTGTCCTATTTCTATTTTACTTTTTCTGCTTTTACCAAAGCAATTTATTATTTTATGCCTATAGATTTTAAGTTAACAGGAATTTTTATTTTCATGCAGAATGTAAAGTGAATAAATATTATGTTTTCTGTTTCAATCTTTTTTAACTGTCTTCTTTGTTTCTTTTTAACTGTATAATATCCAGGAGTGAGGAACAACACTGAGAACTCACATTCTTGTTTTGTTGACAATGGTAGAGTCGGGGGCTTTTGTAATAAGCATGAAGTCAGCCTCATGTGTTATGTAGATGATCCTTATTAATTTGACAAAGTCCAACTCTAATTCTGCTTTTCAGGGAGTTTGTATATGGATAGGTATTAAAGTTTCTTAAATGTTTTTACAACATTCATTGACAGACTGTGGGTACTTTCTCTTAACATATCTTTCAGTTATTGATTTTCTAAACATGGAATGGGACTCACATTCATGAGAATAGCTTCCATATATTTTCATTTTGTAGTATGAAATTATTATATTAATTTTTCACTAATATTAATATTGAATGTTGGTCAGTATTTTTTATGTTTTTAAATTGTCTATATCCTGTTGGTTATTATCCTAATACAATTTTTAGTAAATATGTATCATACATGTATATAATAAATTCTGATTACTTTCACAACCCATCTTCTCCTATCTTTCACTCATACCAGTCAACCATCACTCTACTTCCCTGAAAGTTTCTTTTTTTATATTCATATCTTTTTCTCTAGTGACCCACTCAGTTTAACCATGAGTTTGGTTTGGTCAATAGGAGCCCGATAGGCTTATTCGTGAGTAATGAACTACAGATAATGACTGTTACTTTTCCATAATCCCGAGTAACCAATAGTTTAGAATGGAGGTATAGAGCTCCATGAACACAACGCCCTGTAATTGATTGACTAAATAATAGGCCCAGTCTTGTGCACATCTAATGTCCTTTTGAATTTTCAAAAGAATAATTATGGAAAATACCTCTATGATAAAGCATTTGCCTACAAATCAGAAAGTCCAGACTCAACCACTAGAACTGCCCAAACAGATAAATACAATGCTCAAAATATTATATCATTTATAGGTAATACTTGAAATACATGAAATTGAATATTGTTTCTTTAAAAATAAAATCTTTATGAATCTAACAAATATGTATAGAATCTATAAGCTATAAAATAAAAACTTAGATGACATAAAGATATAAGTCAATGGGGATAGATACTGTATTCATGGGACTAGAAAATAGACATTTAGCAGGTTGGTTCTTACCAAAATTGATCGACAGTTTTAATGCAGTTGTTTTCAAAACAATAGAAGTGATTTTTGTTTATATGAGTAAGTACCAAATTACCTGCATTTTATGCTTCTGATTTTTTTCTGGCTTTTTAGTAACTGTAAAATAGTTCTCTGAGCCAAATTTATTTCCCCTTGAGTTTGCTTAAATAAGACAGCTTTTCCTTTTATTTTTTAATTTCTTTTTAATATTATCACATCCTTTCTTTCTTCCCTTGCCTCCCTCCAAACTCCCATATACCTTTCCTTCCTCTTTAAAATTCATACCCCAAAGGATCATATAAAATTTTATTTCTTCCTAACATATGTGACATTTCAGCCAATATAGATAACTGTGAAAAGGGGAAAATGGCATGGAATTACTTTTCAAGATTATTACATTTTTAAACTTTATCTGATAATTTTGAGTATCTTAATTGTTTTTCTCTGGAATTATATATTCAGTGAAGCTATATTAATAACAAAGTTTGAATTTATGCTCACTATTTTAATAAAGTAAAAAAATGTGTGTCTTTGTGCATACTGCCTCAGTCATTCTCTGTGAGTTCATATGTTTTTCAATGCTGTTTATTTAGAGGGACTTTTTTTCTTTGATGTCTTCCATCCCCTCTGGCTCTTACACTCTTTTTCCTCCTCCCTTACACAAGTTTACCTGAACCCTAAAAGTAGGATTTAATGGAGAGATCCCATTTAGTACTGACTGTTTCAAGGTCTCTCATTCTCTATATATTGTCTGGTTATGGGTCTCTTTGAAGCTTCTCAACTTCACTGATGATGGCTGAGCAAGGCAATTGCTTATAATAGAATGTCACTGGGGGGTCATTTTATTGCTGCATTCCTTAGAACAGTAACATTTGGTTTTACTGTAGGTCCCTTAGCTATCTACTCACAGGTTCTCGGCCATCTGAGCCACGTTGGGTATGGGTTTCATCTTGTAGAGTGGGCCTTAACTCAAATAAGATATTAGTTAGTTGCTCGCACAATCTTACTGCCACTGTTGCCCTAGCATATTTTGCAGGAAGGGCACCATTTTAGAATAAAGGGTTTGTTACTGGGTTGGTGTTTGTTTCTCCTTTGGTACCATGCAGGATAACTTGATGTATCAAAGTTGCATACAGTGTGTAAAAGTTCTATGTAGACATTAGTTTGGATTCTCCATGTTTAATGAGTTGTGAATGTGTTGTATTCAGCAATAGGATTTGACATCAGTTTGTAGAGAACAAACTGTAGCTTTGACAACAGCCTATGTTGTCTAAGAGTTCTGACATAATCCGTTTGGCCAGCATCTCAATTTCATGTAATCCATTCCAGGTATTGAAAGCTTCATTTGGTGACAAGAGATTTCTGGTTGGGGCTCTGTACTGTTTCTATCATTATTTGGCAATTTTATTACATTGCCCTGATTTATGCATATACTTTAAGAAGCCTTTAATGTATTAGTTTTCCATACTCCCACCATATGGATCTTAATTTTAAACATCATTTTATCCCTTTTCTTCCTCTTCCCTCTCCCTCCCTTTCCTTCCATGATCCTCTAATTCCAACCCCCCACAATCATTCATAATTGTCTATTCAATTTCCCCTTCTTGCAGAGATCTATTTATCTAGGCTGGTCCTGTATTCTAACCTAACCTCTGTGGTTTGACTATATTCCTAAGATTATTGTAATGACAAATGAATTTGATTCATGCTTTATTATATGCATTCTGGATGTTTGTTTAAGTGCCTACTTTAGACCCTCTATTCTTAACTATTTCTTTATGTAGTCACATATTTAACAGATAAACTAAGAATCCTAATCCACCAATCTCAAATCAGAAATGCCAAAATGTCTGAAACATTTTATACACCAACACAACACTACAAATGGAAAATTCTGCAGTTAACTTCAATTGTTTCTTAGAACTACACCTACAGAAATGTTTCCAACATTTTTTGACTATCTTACAAAAACAAGTCAGTGGAGAAATGATAATCTTTTCAACATTTGGTTGAATAGCAATTAGACTACTGTAAGAAAAAAATGCATGGTCTCAACTCAAACCCCACACATATGCAAAAATTAATTAAATCATAAATCTAAATACTGAAAAAAATGAAGAAGAAAAAAGGAAGAAATTTTTTTGATTCAAGGAGTGGTCAATAGTTTTTAGTTAGTATACTTAAAATATTCCCCATAAAATAAAACATTCAATAAACCAAATGTTAGCAAAATTTGTAACTTATGCTTGATAAGACTAAGAAAACAGAAAATACAGAATGTATTTTTCCAATCATGGTCCTGGAAAAACATCACATTTAGAAAATATGATAAGTTCTTGCATCTCAGCAGTAAAATAAATAACAATCACCAGGTTTTCAAATAAGAATGGACAAAAGTTATATACAGATACTTCTTTGAGGTGTTCATTCAGGAAGATGGGAGATTGAACTGAAAATTAATGTGAAGTTTCACTAAAGGATGTTGTATAAATTCTGGAGCGTTACCATGAGATACTACATCAAAAGTCAATAATACCAGAGTGCATACTTAAAAATTTTAAGAGTTTTAGTATTATATGAGCTTTGAGTTTTAGTAGTGTTTCTTTTACAAATGTGGGTGACTTTGTATTAGGGGCATAGATGTTCAGAATTGAGACTTTGTGTTGATGGATTTCTCCATATATGAATATGAAATGACCGTCTTCATCTCTTTTGACTAGTTTTGGTTTGAAGTCTAACTTGTTAGATATTAGGATAGCTACGCCTGCTTGCTTCTTATTTCCATTTGATTGGAAAATCTTTTCCCAACCTTTACCCTGAGGTAATGTCTATCTTTGGAGCTAAGATGTGTTTCTTGTATGCAGCAGAAGGATGGATTCTGTGTTCGTATCCATTCTGTTAGCCTGTGTCTTTTTATAGGTGAGTTAAGACCATTAATGTTGAGGGTGAGTAAGGTCCATTGATCGTTGATGCTTGTTTGGTTTAGGTTTGTTGTTCGCAGTGGTATTGTGAATATATGTGTTCTGCTTCACCCTTGGTTTCTGGTGTAGTTGGATTATCTGTTGCCTACATTTTTGTGGGCGTAGTTACCTTCCTTGGGTTGGAATTTTCCTTCCAATACTTTCTGTAGGGCTGGATTTGTAGATACATATTGGGAAAATCTGGTTTTGTCATTGAATATCTTGTTCTTTCCATCTATATTGACTGAGAGTTTTGCTGGATATAGTAGCCTAGGCTGGCATCCGGGTTCTCTTAATACTTTTAGAACATCTATCCAGGACCTTCTGGCCTTGAGGGTTTCCATGGAGAAGTCAGGTGTAATTTTGATAGGTCTGCCTTTATATGTTACCTGTCCTTTTTCCTTTGCTGCTCTTAATATTCTTTCTTTATTCTGTATGCTAAGTGTTTTGATTATTATATGTCGAGGGGTCTTTTTTCTTTGGTCCAGCCTATTTGGGGTTCGGTATGCTTCTTGTACTTTCATGGGCATGTCCTTCTTCAGATTTGGAAAGTTTTCCTCGATGATTTTGTTGAATATGTTTTCAGCACCTTTGAGCTGGGCTTCCTCACCTTCCTCTATGCCTATTATTCTTATGTTTGGCCTTTTCATGGTGTACCACATTTCCTGGATGTTGTGTGTTAAGGATTTGTTGGATTTATAGTTTTCTTTGGTCGATGAATCTATTTCTTCTAGTTTATCTTCTGCGCCTGAGATTCTCTCTTCCATCTCTTGAATTCTATTGGTTATGCTTGTGTCCGTGGTTTCCGATTTTTTGCCCAGCTTTTCAATTTCCAGCTTTCCTTCCATTTGTGTTGCCTTTATTTTCTCAATTTCGGTTTTCTAGAACCTGGAAGCAACCTAGATGCCCCTCAATTGAAGAATGGTTAATGAAGATGTGGCACATCCACACAATGGAATACTACTCTGCAGAAAAAAAATAATGGTATCTTGAAATTCGCAGGCAAGTGGGTGGCACTTGAAGAAACCATCCTGAATGAGGTAACCCAGTCACGAAAAGAGAAACACAGTATGTACTCACTCATATATGGATTTTAGAACTAGATCAAATGATCACCAGCCTATAATTCACATCACCAGAGGAACTAGGATACAAGTTGTATTCTAAGAGATTCATATAAAGTCCCTCACAGAACTGGGAAGGGACAAGTCCCCCAGACCTCAGGTAAAGTGGGGGAGGACAGCTAATGGAGAGAGAAGTAGGAGAAAATGAGAGGGAGGAGAGGAAGGCCTGCGCGACCAGGAGGATTGAGCCTGATTAGGAATGGAAAATAGGAAAGAGAGAGAGAGAGAGAGAGAGAGAGAGAGAGACACACAGAGAGAGACACAGAGAGAGAACATAAAAGAGGGAGCCAATATTGGTTTGAAGATAAAGTTGAACACAAAGAAAGGTCGAGGGAACTACAAGACTGCTCCCAACCAACAATCTCAGCTCCCGTGGAAAGGCTATCATAAATGCCCTTCCCGGAGAGTGAGATCAACAACTAACTTCTCCATGGAGTGCTCAACTAATGCCTGTTGAAAACAGGAGCAAACACCCATACATAAACACTGAGTCGAACTAGAACCCAGGAGAAGATGGAGAGGACAAGACCATGCGGTATAATTACATAGAGACAGCTTACCTGAACAAGGAGGAGCTAAGGGCCACTAGACTGATAGCTGGGAAGCCAACAGGGGACTGACTCGGACCCCCCCTGAATATGGGTCTCAGCCAGAAGGTCTGAGCAGTCTAAGAGACCTCAGACAGTGGAGCCAGGATGTATCCCTGGTGCACAAAAGGACTTTGCAAACATATCCCCCATGGAGGGATAACTGCCTTATTCTAGAGATAGGAGAGAAGCCCTAGTCCCTACTTCACATGACCTTTCAGATCTACATGACCCCAACTGGATGGCATTCCCCTACATATGGTATTGTGGTGGGGGGTTGGGAGGGGAGGGGGTTTAGAGTGCATGGGAGAGGGCAGAGAGGGCAAAAGGGAGGGAAGGAGGGAGGGAGGGCTGGAGGGGAGGGAGGGAGGGAGGGAGAGGGAACTGGGATCGACATGTAAAATAATAAATTAAAAAAAAAAAAAAAAAAAACGCTTTGACTCCAAAATTTAAGTTGAAGAACAAGTTACTGGGGAAAAGGATTTCTATTTTTGTTTCCACAGAAAATGAAAAGATGTGGATTCCTTCCAGACTAATGTGGTTTGATCACGCCAGACCGCCTGAAACAGAGTACAAGTTGATCCTACATTCCAAACAGCTGGACAAAACAGCCCTACAGACTACAGTTAGGATATCTGAATCTTCTTCGAATCCCCCTAGACAGCGCCCCTTACCAGCAGGAAGTAGTTTGGGAAGAAGGACTCCCAAATTCCCAAATATTGTTTATAAATGTTTGTTTTCATTTAATTGGACTTTGTTATATAAAATTAAATAAAAATAAATAAAAAAATATAAAAAAGTGTTTTAGTATTATATCTAATATTAAATGATTCAATGCCTTTATCCATTAGAAAATGTAAAATTACGATTCTCATGAAATTCTCTTACATCTTAGGAGTAAAAATAAAATCAGAATTTAAGAACATCAGATTCTGGAGAGAATTTGAAGAAGCTGCATCAAATCATTCGCACATTACTGATAGATGTAAAATACTTCTATAACTATGCCTTTAGCTTTAATAAGTTAAGCACTCATTTGCTGAAAGGCTTAGTAATTATAATCCTGAGTATTAATTCTTATAAAATGCATGATTGATTTTACAGCTTTATTTATACTGGTCAAAACTTGAAATATCCTAAATATCGTTCAGTAGGATATATGTTTGGTCTGTGGATAAACAAACCACAGAACAGCCATAGATAGACACACTACTCAGATATAGTTGTAAGAAGCTATTAATAAGAGTATGAATGGCAATTACTGACACAATTCTGAGTGTAAAGTGTATGAAAAGGTCACAAATTGAATGATTACATTTTTATATTACCAAATGACAAAGTTAGAAAAATGGAGGACAAATTAGTTGGTGACAGGTTTAAAGAGTGAATGGGAGAATAAATTTTATGAATATGAAGAGATAGTATAAGGATGGTGGAACCATGATGTATATCCCTATGCACGAAAGGACTTTGGGAGCACAATCCCTATGGAGGGATACTCCCTTAGCCTAGAGACAGGAGAGAAGTCCTAGTCTCTACTTCAAATTACTTGACAGATTTAGATGTCCCCTCCTGGATGGCATCACCCTATATGTGGAGAGGGAGTTGGGAGGGTAGGGTGGGAGGGGTGCATATGAGGAGATAGTGAAAGAGGGAAGGAAGAGGAATGGAGGGAGGGAGGGATGGGGAACTGGAATCGATATGTAAAATAAAAATAGAAAAAAACTGAATGTTCCAGGAGCAACAAATATAACCCAATTTTATAGTTTTTTTTTTTAAATCTTCAGCTTTACCTTGCTTGTATGATAAATGCTATTAGATATGTTGAGTAGCATAAACTATATCATCAAAAACAAAGATTTAAAATGATTTAATGTCACCATTCTTTGGCAAATGCTGCATGGATTCCTCTGTCCCTTGTCCCTGCAGCTCACATGAAGGACACATTTGTAAACAGTCAAATCTCCAAAAAAAAAAAAATATATATCCATCCTAAAGCTCCATTAGTTTGTTAATTTTTAAATATTCTGAGATATAACATTTTCAACAACCTTGAAGAGAGAAGAAAGTACAAGATATGAATGAATTTTTAAAGAAAATGGAAGTGTACCGAATTTCTATATCAATAAAACATCAGTTTGAAAACAAAAATATCCAATAATGGTTCCTGAAAGCACTGAAAAGAAAAACTAGCCCAGCTCAAGTGATGGCTCAGTGGTTAAGAGCCCTAGTTCCTCTCCCAGAGTTCTTGAGTTCAATACTCAGCAAACACATAGTGGCTTACAGCCATCTGTAATGTGATATGGTACTTTCTTCTAGTGCAGGCATATATGTAGTCAGAACACTGTATACATAATAAAATAAATAAATAAATTTTAAAAATACCTAACCAATTTTGAATATCAACTTGATTACTAACAGTAGCTAAATCCATTTAAAAAAATAAGTGCTGTATCATTTTTGAAGTTTCACCTGTATCTCATTAGTTTTTCAGATGCAACATGGCATTAAAGAATAGTAAAGGTGAGATAATCTATGGTTACAATTATGTGATACTAAATATCATGTCTTTGTTGAGGAACAGCTGTGATATTGGAGGAAGAAGGGAAAATGTAAAATTTTCTCTTTGTTTCTACACTGCTTTTCCCCCTCACAGTAGTGTAGTATTTAGAATAATATGTCCTAGTTACTACTTACAGGGTGGTTATCGTTAACTCATCCTATTCACAAACATTAACTGATCATTATTTTTGTTGTCATTATTATAGTGAATGGATACATTTTCTGTGTTTATTTTTTTAATTCTTTTCTCAGTTTACACACCAATCCCAATTCCAATACCCTCCCCTCCTCCTGCTCCAGGGACCTTCCTCTCACCCCACCCACATCCACTCCTCAGAGAGGGTAAGGTTTCCCATAGGAAGTCAACAAAATCTGGCACTTTAAGGCAGAACCAAGGCCCTTACCCCTGTATCTAGGCTGAGCAAGGTATTTCTCCAAGAGAATGGGCTCCAAAATATCAGTTCATGCACTAGGGATAATTCCTTCTCCCACTGCCAGTGGCCTCACAGACTGACCAAGCCACGCAACTCTCACATACATTCATTTGTTCCTATGCAGGTTCCCTGCTATCAGTCCAGAGTCAGTGAACTCCCACTAGCTCAGATCCGCTGTTTCTGTGGGTTTCCACAAAATGGTCTTTACCCCTTTGTTTATATTTGAATGATGTCTGGAGGCTAGGCCCAATGCTTAGCTGTGGATCTCTGAATCTACTTCAAATATATATTTTAAGATTCAATGAAAGTAAGAAGAGTACTTTTATTTTACATGTGATTTTGTTTTAGGAGCCTGTTCCTTGTGTTTGTATAGATCTAGTGTCTTTACTTTCTTTTTGAAGTTATTTGGACATTTCTTGCAAGATAAGGATAGTACCAGTAGATTCCTTTACAGTGTGTCTGATAAAGCATTTAGTTTTACTTCACTTATAAAGAGATATTCAATAAAGACAGAATTCTGTGTTGTTTTTTATTTTCATCAAAATGTCAAATATCTCACTGCACTACTTTTTAGATAGCAAGGCTGAAGCCATTTTGTTCTTTTGTGGTCTGCTATGTAACTGTGATATTGACTCATTCATATTATACGTCATTAACTTCCTTGTAGACTAATGTGTTGTTTTAGGTCAATAGAATGCAAAGACAGAACATAGGAAGTCAAGGAATAAAAAGATCTGAGGTATTTCTTTATGATATAGTTTATAATATTTTGTATAGGAGGGTATGTGTGTTTGAGTGCATAAATCTCATCATCTACATATATTTTACTTTTTGTAGCAGTAACACATCAAAGGTATGAGATTTTCTTGTGTCTCTATTCAAGTACAAGACTGTGAAATGACATTACACTGTGGCAAAATAAAATAATAGAATTGAATACTTTTTGTCAAATGTCTCTTTTTTTTCTGGCAATTGTAGCTCTGTACTAAACTAAAATTAGCAGATTTATAATTGCACTTGACTAAATATATTTTGTAGCAGTCTTTTTATTTTTATTTTATTTATTTATTTATGATTTTTTGAGACAGGGTTTCTCTGTGTAGCTTTGGAGTTTGGCGTCTGTTCTGGAACTCACTCTGTAGACCAGGTTGGTCTTGAGCTCACAGAGATCTGCCTGTCTCTGCCTCCCAAGTGCTGAGATTAAAGGGTTAGGACACCAAGGCCTGGCTCTGTAGAAGTCTTAAGAAACACACATACACCGTCACAATGTATCTTTGTACAAATACAGATCATTATGATGAGGGAAAGAAGATATACATAGCCAAAATTTTTTTAATGTTCTTAAACAAGTTGTAAATATACCAGCAGTAATGAAATTGATTTATAATCTTATGACCTTTGAACCTATATTAATGTGAATGTTGATATTACATCAAATAGTTGAATTAAAAACACAATCTTTGTTTAGCTCACCAGATTGTTCTAATTAATTAACCATAAGTTTTATGATATAGGGATTACTGGCTGAACCTGGAATATAGGCAAGGACTAGTCTTCATTGGTCAACATGCACCATAAAACTGTATACTGAAGAAGAATAATTTTAAAATATGCTGATATATAATTTTAGTGCATTCAAATGTGTTTTGCAACCAACCACAAAAAGTTATAGGACTCCAAGAATCTTTATATAAACAATTGCAACTGCATCATTTAAAATTATTTCAATGTCATACACATATTTAGATATATTTTTTCTTTTCAATGTCATTTTGTATACTGCTGTTTCTTCCAAGTTTATGTTATTATGTACATTTTAAATGATAATTTCATTACCATAGTTATTTTATAGATATGCATGTGTATACAGATGAAGACAATATGAGATCTATAATTAACCTACAGAGTTCTTTTAAACTCAACACAGTAGTTACAAAAATGGATTCATTTTAAATAAGTTTTGGAACTGATTTAAAATTAACCCATTACCCAGTACCAGATGAATATCAATTCCCATTACATGAAAATTGTTTCACAACAAAACATTCAGCAGGAATAAATTTGTCTTTTCCTAAGTATATCATTTCCAAGGCAATGTGATACTTTTACTTGGAAAGTGATCTAAATTAGAATTTTTCTCCAAAGCCATAAACAGGTGAATGGAATGTGGCACTGGAAACCTCACTGAATTTACTTCAAGGCCTGTGCTTATTGGATAATGTAGGTTTTAGAACTTTGATGTATTGCCTGGTTTTATATGTCAACTTGGCACAGTCTAGAGTCATCAGAGAGGAAGGAGCCTCATTTGAGGAAATACCTCCATAAGATCCAGCTATAAAGTATTTTCTCGGTTAACAGTCAATGGGAGAAAGTCCTTCCCATGGTGGGTGTTATTATCCCTGGGCTGCTAGTCCTGGGTTCTACAAGAAAGTAAAGTAGGCCATTAAGCAGCACTTCTCCATGGCCTCTGAATCATCTTCTGCCTCTAGGATCCTGCCCTATTTGTGTTACTGTGCAGATTTCCTTTGGTGATGAACAGCAATATGCCTGTGTAAGCTGAATAAACCATTTTCTCCATAACTTGATTTTTGGTCATGATGTTTCATTACAGCAATTGAAATCCAAACTAAGAAAAATTGATACCGGTGTATTGGGAAATTGCTGTGACTAACTTGACCATTTTTTTTTGGAGAGGATTGTAGAAGGACTTTGGAACGTTGGAAAAGAAGAACCATTGGGTGTTAAAAGACTTGTGGGAGCTTGGAAAATAAAAAGGTGAAAGCAGTGCAGAAGGTGGAGGCCTGGTTTGTGAAACTTCAGAGTGAAGAATAAAGACTGTCTATGGGGACCATTGTAGCATGAATTACATAAACCCAGATACAGATATTGAGGTTCAAACTAGAGATCACAAAAGGAAAGCAGGCAAGTCACCAGACAGCTCTTACCTCTTCCAAGTCTGGGAAAATCCATCCTCACCATGGCTAGATACTAACTGCCAGCTCTGCGAACCTGCTCCTCTCTTATATACCTCTCTAGTGCTGAAATTGAAGGTGTGTGCCACCACTGCCTGGCCACTATGGCTGTGGATAGCTTTACATTCTGATCTTCAGGCAAGCTCTATTAGATCATAAACAATATATCACTATAGGCCATGAGTTATTTTGAATTGAGATTCTGTGGTTCTGGTTAATTGGCTGAAGAATCAGCTGTGATTAACATGGTACCAGAATTAGCAAAACTTTGCTTTGCTGGGATGCTTGATGCTGGTCAGCGGGTGACGGAGAAATTGGTATTGATTAAGAGATCAGCATCACTGAGGTGAAATCTTATGAAAGTGTTTCCTTAGAGCACAGAGAAGCTGTGTTCCAGAGGTGGCCAGGACTATACAGATGGACTAGGTAATGTGTAAGCATCACCAAGATAGCACTGCTTTTGAAGGCATGAAGGGTTAAGAGACAACAGCTGAGCCTTGGTATCAAGAGAGGCAAGAGTTGACGGAGAAGCTATGGAGGGGTGTTGTTTACTGGCTTAATTTACAGGGCTTGCTCAGACTTCTTTCTTATAGAACCCATGACCACCAGCCTAGGGATGACACCACCCATCATCTTATAGCTGGATCATATGGAGTTATTTTCTCAATTGAGGCTCCTTCTTCTCTGCTGAGTCTAGATTATGTTAAGTTGATACACAAAACAAACCATTAAAACTGACCCCTTGTCAACTTGACATGCACATTTCGTCTTAAGCCACATCCCTTCTTTTGTTATTCACATAAAATCTCACAAATAAAAGACAAATAACATTAAAAGTTCCCCAATTTTTACAAATTCAAACATATTAAATTTTCCATTTACTTTAAAATAGTCTATTTTAAAATCCAAAACCTTAACATTCAGTCTCTTAATTGTGGGCACAGGTAAAACACTTTCTAACGTCAAAAGGGAAAATCAGGACATAGACATAATCAAATAAAAGCAAAACCAAATTTCAATTGTCTAATATCCAAGATCCACTCATGATCTTTTGGATTCCTACAAAGGGCTTGGGTTACTCTGGCTCTACCCTTTACACACACACACCATCCCTTCTAGGCTCTGGCTGGTACCACTCTACTGCTGTTGCTGTTCTCAGTGGTTGTTCCATGGTACTGGAATCTCCAAAACAGTGGAGTCTTCTGTTGTGACTGGGCTGAACTTTCACAAATTGCCTCTGACAAGCTCTCTTCATGGTGCCAATCCTTAACTCCTTTGCATGATGCCTTCAATACTGGGCTTCAACTGCCATGGGGATGCACCTTCTTTTACGGCTGTCCCTGGCCTCTCAGAAAGCAGAAATATAAGCTGAATGAACTCTTTCCTCCCCAATTTGATTTTTGGTCACATTGTGTTTCCTCCAAGTAATAGAACTCTAGGCCATTAAATAACTACTGGTTGTTTCATTCTGGATCATATACAAAGGCTAGCAGTGAAAACACTGTAGATCAGAATGTAGGTATGTACCTATGAAAACACACAAATATATATGTGTATATGCATATATATTTTATAAGACAAGTGTGTAAATGATATAACTATAAGAAAAATGCAATCTGGTATATTAAAATTGCATTGTCTATGGAGTATTCCTCAGCTGTTAATAATGGCAGAGAGGGTAAACAGGAGGGAGGCAAAGAGGGAGGGAGAGGGACCTAGGATCGACATGTAAAATATTAAATTAAATAAAAAAATAAATTAAAAATAAAGACATTAGGAAATTTTAAGGGCAATGATTAGAGAGAAAAAAAAATAATCCTTATTGAGGTAACCAAGACTCAGAAGGACAAACATGGTGTGTACTAACTTATAAGTAGATATTAACTATAAAGCAAAGTATATCCATGCTATAAGCCACAGATCCCGCAAGACTAGGTAAAAAAGAGGACCCCAGATGAAAGCATCTCTTTTGGTAAGGAAATAGAAGAGATCTCATGGGAGAACTAAGGACAGGTGAGGATGGGAACTTGAGTAATCAGGTTGGGGTGGATGGAGGGGGAGAGTACTGAAAGAAATCATTGTAAAGCATAAGCACTTCAGGGTCAGGTAGAAACTTGATTGATTTAAGGGAACATGCTGTAAATCTACAAGAATGAGCCCAGCTAGGACTCCTTGCAATTCTGGGATTATGGCCTGTACTGACCATCTCCTGTGTTCAGATTGGTGACTACTCCAATTGACATCAGAGAACCTTCAACCAATAACTAAAGGAGACAGATACAGAGACCCCAGCCAAATATTAGGCTGAACTTGGGGAATTCTGCTGAAAAAAGAGGGAGGAAGAATTATAGGAGATAGAAGGGTCAAGGATATCACAAGCAAACTCACAGAATCAACTTACCTGTCTCCTAGGAACTCACAGCGACTCAACCAACAAACAACCTGCATAGGACTGAACTAGGGCCTCTAAAGAAATGTGACAGTTTCGAGCTTGGTCTTCTTGTGAGACACCTAACAGTGGGATCAGGGGGTATCTCGAATGTTTTGGAGAATCTATTCCTCATACTCAATTGCCTTGCCCGGGCTTAATACAAGGCAAGGTGCTTAGTCTTACACCATACAACTTGATATGCTGTTCTTTGTTAACCCCCATAAAAGGCATGGGCGGGGGAGAGAAAGAAATTGAGGAGAAGGAGGTGAAACTGTGGACAGAATTCTAAATAAATATGAGAGGATTTTAAAAGCTTCTTATAGTTTCATAAAAAAAAAACTACTACTACTCATATTCTATAAATACTATCACTTGATTTATGAAGGTCATTAATCTACTGAAAGTTAAAACTGAGATTTTACAACTTTGTTGTCCTCAAGTTTTAACCTTATCCTTTAGTATTTATGAAAAATTATCATTGTATTTATGACACTTACCAGTTGATATTTAAACAATCTCCTAAATTTAATACGGGACAACCAAAAACCAAGTAATTTTTTTGTTAAATAAAATAAGGTTTTTCAATATGGAGAACATTTTCTTTATTTATGCACTAAGTAACTCATTCAATACTGTCATGTGATGTTTGCCAAAGAGGAAAAATTACAGAAGCACACCAAACCTACTAAGTCAGAATTTACAAGATAAGAATTCAAGACTACTTGGCTCTGTGTTAACATTTGAGAAGCACTCTTAAGTGCAGCCAGTATTCTCCAGCTGTAGCAGGAGATAGAGAAATACTTAAGAAATAATCTGAATATTTCATAAGGAAACAAGAACAACAAATGACTCTATTTATCTCTTTTAACCCTTGCGAAAAAATTATAATTATCTACTAACTTCTGTTAACATCTCTTGAATTCATAAATTCATATTTCAGTAGAAAACATATTTTAGGATGACACATAGTTGAATTATTTTAGAAAAATATTTCAGAATTCTTTTTTTTAAAAGTCAGCATATTTCAGCTAACAAGAAGTATGGCTGTTTTAACTTTGTGTGTGTTGTTTTTTATACTAAACTCAAAGTCCGTAGGTATGATACACAAGCAGTTTGCCACTAAGATATATATCTCAGAATGAGGTCTGCTGACTATTTTTAGTTAAATAAGATGGTAATTCTTTATAAATGAGAAATTTAATAAAATAAAAATTTGTAACTTTTAGTGTAATTTTCAAGCATTCTCCAAGCAATATGACCATTATAAATTTGGAAATAAATACTTGGATACAAATTGTAGTTTGTACTGAATCATACAAGCAGAGTCAGGTTTGTTTGGTCAAAGCAAAATAAATAATAGCAGAGGGAAAAATAAATATTTTTCAAGACCTTTAGTTTAGAAGTTATAGTAACTGTGAGCTTAGATATTCATATTCAGTTATTTGTTTTAACAAGATTTTTTTTTAACATTTCCCTTTCTTTGTGTACATGGTCATTGTGTCATTTTTCACCACTGAGTTAGTTTATTAGATTAATTTTAGTAACACAATAAATCTTAAAACCTATTTCTTTCAATGACAAATAAAAAAAGGTATTAAGTATTCATCCTGTTTTAGGCTACAGCTGAGCTTTATAAATGTTGTAGAGACCATATAAAATGAAATATTACATCAGATTCAGAGTATTTTAACATTATCTGAAATTATCACAATAAAACTTCTATTTTTAACTTGCTACAAAATTTAAGTAAATTGGAAAACCACTCTGACTGCATGAATATTACAACTACAATGGAACAACTTATCGATCTGATCATATGTGTTTAATAACACATATGTGTCATGTGATTTCAGGCTACTTAATATTTTGGTTGATACTTTCACAGTACAAAAATGTGTGTTTTGATATATGTGAGATATCTTTCTTGATGAAAAAAATGTTTCCATACTAAAAACTAACATATATTTATGTTATAATTTTTCTTGGAAATAATTCAAGTATAGATGCTTTTTTCCAATTATTTTTATTTTAAACTAATGCATTTCAACAAGGCTAGTTTGGTAGGCATTATACTGACACTTATAGAAAAGAATGACAGCAAGTCAGAAAGTGAATGGAAATGGGTTGCCTATTAAAATAGCATTCCAAATAGTAAAACTGGACATATTGCATCTATTTTTATTATTTGTTGATAATTATTCACTCAAATTGACACTCCCATTATTTATTAAAAAGCTTAAATGAAAATGTAGAAACAAATCCAACATGTATTATTTTATACTAGTTGGTTTACTTTCTTTAGAAATTACAAATATTTTGTGATGAGATTCAAGTAAGGGTACATGTCTAAGGAGCTGCCTGATAGAAACAGCAAAATATATTTATTGAGCAGAATTAGGCACAAACGAATGTTGCAATTATATGTGTAATATTTTTAATTTTCTGAATTTTTGGTGATGATTGAATTATTATAGGAAATTTGCAAAATGTTTCAAGTTTTGTAACATATGATAGGCATTACTGAGATTGAATAAAATTATAGATTTTATTCATAAGCCAATTGTGCTGTATGAGTGAAAGCAACAATGAAGTACAGCAACATTAGATTTTTAATAAATACAACCTAACAGTAAAACCACAGTAAAACCACAGATACTCTAAGTTTTCAAAGGATTTTATTTCTTACTCTATAGATTGATGTTATAAATATTTAGATAAGTATACAGTATAGGGTAATTAAATATAGTAGATAACCACCATTTGTGACCATGCATCTTTTAAATTTTCGTGTTGCAGTTACTAGGTGAACAGTGTTTTGTTTTTTAATAACCTTTATTGAATTTGATCTTTGTTGATTTCACACATTTATATTTTGCTAAGTTTTGAATTTCACTTTTGTAAACTAGAATGTTCTGGAAGTTTGTTTGATGAGCAGCCTTAGTCATAAGACAATCTCAAACAGAATAACACATCTGTGTCACATGAGATGTTGTGCTGGCCATTTGTTATTCTGTCCTGTCCTGAACATAGCTAACAGTCAACAAAATAGCAGTAACAGGAGAGTCATTTTAGACTAAAAATGATGTTTCATTCTTGTTGGGGATTTTCTGTGCTCTCTATGTTGTTTCTGTTTTTTCCCACCAAATCCTCCTGATCTCTGAGGTAATTACAAACACAAATATTATTTGTGCATCTAGTTGATTCTCTTAATCAATTAATTAGTTGTTTGTTTATTTATTTCTTTTTTTTAATGGTTTCTCTGTGTAACAGCTTTCACTGTCCTTGAAATTTCTTGTAGACCACTCTGGCATCAAAGTAACAGAGATCCACCTGCCTCTGCCTCTGCCTCTGCCACCAGGGTGCTGGAATTAAAAGTGCAAACACACTGGGCAATTCAGTTATGTATAATTAAGAACAAAGCCCACTAGCCCTTAATCCTCCACAAAGAACTATAAGCAACTAAGGAAAGCTGAGAGTGGGAGGAGTGGCCTTACCCAGGGAAAAGCAAACCAATTGAATAACCAGTGCCAAACTACTAACCTTATTAATTATACATTTATGTCTTTCTGACTGTGTGCACCCATTTTCTTTTCTTTCTTACGTCTAATCCATTGCTAAACATAATAGAATGCCTTTTTCTGCTTCTCAGGTTTTAATAGCCAAGCCTAAAGCTTGAAGCCCAGTTAGAGTTGTGTTTGACCAGAAACTGCATTCAGTCTTTTTTACTATAGGGAGCCAGGCACTTTTACTTAGCTTTTTGTTACTAATTAACCTTAAAACCAAGAACTCACTGTCTGGTAGAAACACATAAAGGAACCATAACCTCCTCTTTTTTTCCAAGATTTCTCCGGTCCTATAAGTAAATTCAGGCCTCATATTGAAATGCCAAAGTGATGTTGGTTGTTTTTACTCTTTAGTCCTTTGGCTCTTTGAGGGCCTGCCACCCAGCTGCTAAATAAATACATGGAGTCTTATTCTTACTTAGGAATGCCTCTCCTTAGCTTGGCTGATTTCTTTCTAGGTTTATTTAATTTAAATTATACCATCTACTTTTGCCTTTGTGACTTTATCTTTCTTTATGCTGCATACCTTCCTTTTTCCCTTACATTGTGGCTTACTGTGTATTTGGGTGGCTGGCCCCTGGTATCCTTCTACTTTGTTTTTTTTTTGTTTGTTTGTTTTTTGTTTTTTTTGTTTTGTTTTTTTTTTTTTTTGGTTTCTTCTTCTCTTTTACTCTCTTTATGTATTCTCCCTGCTGACCATCCCTTCCTATTCTCCCTTCTGCCAAATTATTTTCCATTCAGCTCTTTATTAGACCAATCAGGTATTTTAAATAGGCAAAGTAACATAGCTTCACAGAGTTAAACAAATGGAAAATAAAAGAATTCAACATATCATTGCATCATTAAATAACTACTCCACAGAATAAAAGAATGTAACACATCTTTAACTAATATTCCACAGCGCGACAGATCCTCTTTAATGCAGTTTTTCAGGAAGCATGAGCAGAAGTTAAATAATAATGCAATAAAATTGCTGACACAAAGTTAAGCACATTCATTGAAATTGATTTGATTTACAAATAAAACAGGAACAACTTAAGAATTTAAAAAAGGTTACCAAAATGTTAGTGTGGAACCTATAAAAAAGGTTTTTTATTATGCTTTTTGATAAAAGAAACTATTTTGGTGCTGATCAATACAGCATTTTCTTATGTTATAGAAGTATGGTCTAGAGAAACAGCTTACAGAGTAAATGATTGGAACACCAAATGACAGTGACAGTCCATCCCCTTTCTGCTCCTCAGGGATGGTGAGGACTTCCAATGGGGTTCTTCAAAGTGTGTCACATCATTTGGAGCAGGACCTAGGCCCTCCCTCATGTGTCTAGGCTGAGAGTCTATGCCTCTATGTGGAATGGGCTCCCAAAGTCAATTCTTATACTAGGGATAAATACTGATCCATTACTAGAGGCCTCATAGACTGCCAAGTTACAGAGAAGGAGGAGTGATGAGCATAGAGGTCAACACCAGGCTGGAGAAACACACAGAATCAACTGACTTGAACAAGGGGGAGTTCATCCACCCCAGTCTGATAGCTGGGAATCTCTGTTTATTAACTATCACATATTGTTTGTTTTTTTCCTGTGAATTCTGTAATTCTTTCTGCTATTTATTGAAATGGAAAATCTTTAGAAACTAGAGTTCTGTATCCTCATGCCTAAATGGTATATGGTGTTCATTTTGGCCTTAGGAAGAATAGATCTTCTTTGAGCATGAGAGAAATTTTTATCTGCATGAGAATACAAAGTTTACTTGGGGTATACTATGGAAGAGACAGTTGATGACATATCAAGCCATTATTGCAGAAACATGCAAACGTTTTCTGTAACAGTGTAGTCAATGAACAAAAGGGGAATCATCTATCTTTTGAAAGTTTATTTTTAATTATTTAGTTTACATTTGGACCGATGTTTTCCCTGTATAATCTCCTCCTATTCACTTCCCTTACCTTCACTCTTCTCTCCCCAATAAATCCACTCCTTCTCTGTTTCTGTTCAGAAAGAGGCCAGCCTTCCATGAGTATTAACAAAGCATGGCATATCTAGTTACAGTACAACAACATAAAGCAACATATACCATCAACTTAAAATCATCATACAAAAAAGCATTTACTAAGGTTAAGTGTATGTAAATATTCTTCAAGGAAAATAGCATAAGATAGGTTAATTATATTTTTATTAAAAAATGCAGAAGAATCACCTTGCCCATTTACATTTAGACAAGAGCAATTTGGTGTTTCTTACTGATTCATTTTATGCAATAATAGGTTCCCTGATATGATTTGCTTGGATAATTTTGGATTATGAGTCAGTTTGAAATAAGGACATGGTAAAAATAAAATCTAACTACAACTAAAAATATTGAACATCAAGTGAGGTGCCACCTCTTATTCTGAAATAACACTGGAATGAATTTTTGTTTGTGCATGTCAAGCACATACCACAAATATTGATTAATGATTTTAAATGGACCAAACTAAGAAATAGAAGGTTAATAACATAGTTAGACATTTTTGGTTGACATTATAGATATTTATCAAGAAGGCATATGCTATTTCTAATAATTTATAAAAATTTAAGAATTCCAGAGACATGTACTATATAGAATGTGGGTTGGAATAATTTGCTATGAAGTATAAACTACTTTATTAATGCTGAAAATAGATAGGTTTACCATTGTAAAGTCAAGCAAAGACAATTTCAATAAAGAACATTCAAAATGCTTTGGACTGTAGAGGTGTATAGCTTTAACTGAAGAAAATACACTTAGCTGTACTCCTGTTGTAATCTAAAGTTTTCTGGAGAATAGTTAGAATTTTGAGGTCTCTGTAGAAGTTCAAGAGTTCCAATGGAGTGTTGACATTTCAAAACATATGTCAGCAATCACAAGCAAAAAAAATCAGATTCTCCAGTTTTCCCTCTAGTGAGGGAAACCAATAAATCCATAAAATACTAATGGCCTTTTCAAATTCTATTAAAGTTCTCATCTTAATTTACTGGTTTTTCTTTTTGTTAAATGACACATAACTAACCAATTTCCCATGATTGATTAACAGTGGATCTAGTTTAAAAATTGTAACCGAATTTTAATAGCTCTAGAAGAATTTACTTTTAATGAGAACTTATCAATTAAAATAATTTATTAGGATAGATATTTAAAATGAATTTGAATATTCCACTGCTTTATGGTTACAAATTTGCAAAACCTTTGCGGCGTATGGGGGTATTAGAAGGGTGTGAGTGTATAGGGGATAAGATGTAACTACAAATTCAATGTTCATATACAAAATTTCCAATATTAATAATGAAATAAATACTAGAAACTATCTTATACTTCTTCCATAAACTACACATTACTTTATAAGAAAAAATACAGAAAATAATTTTAAGTTTTGCATTTGAGTATCTTTGAATACATCTTTAGTATGCTTTACCAGCTTATAAATTTGACTTTAGAAATATTGCTGATGGTTAATTATGTATTTTCCATAAGAAACTTGTACTATTACTTTGCAATAGTACATTTTTACTTTTGGATTATATACTTTGGAGAAATTCACATTATTATTTTTAACAGTAGCAAAATTACACTTATGAAGTAGCAATTAAAATAATTTTATGAGCTGGGCATTTTGGTGGTGCATGCCTTTAATCCCAGCACTCAGGAGGCAAAGGCAAGCTGATCTCTGTGAGTTCGAGGCCAGCATGAGCTACAGAGTGAGTTCCAGGAAAGGCTCCAAAGCAATACAGAGAGACCTGTCTTAAAGGTAATAATAATAACAATAATAATAATAATTTTATGTTTAAGGGTCACCATAGCTTGAGGAACTATATTAAAGTGTTTCAGCATTAGGTAGATTAAGAACCACTACTTTAGAATGTGTGTTTTATATTTCTGCAAATTCAAGAAGACTGAATATTTTTGGGCACTTAATTTAGGGCAATTTCTGCATGTAACACTCTACATCATAGACAGGCATTTATTAAGTTTAAAAAATACATGAATTGGCAATAGTCAACTCATTCAAATCATATCATATTTAATAAATTGATTTACACTTATTAAAATGTCTAGGGGAAGTACAAATTAAAATCAATACTGTACCAAATCAGATAAATATAGATCAGTATGTCAAGTTAGTAAATTGATTATATCTGTACATTTCTTAAAAAATAAGAAAATTATTTTTTTTCTCCAAAAAAATTAAATGAATTATCAACATATTTTAGGAAGATGATCCATAAACACTTGTCATTAGAATTAACAAATTTGTTATTAGTCAATAAAATATCAATTATAGTAACATGCTTTCCTATACTTTAGTGGTATTTACAAGCACTGATTATCTTCCAACTGAAAAGGAACTGATAGCTGGGAAACCAGCATTGAACTGACTCAGATCCCCTGAACATAGGTGTCAGTTAGAAGGCCTGGACAGTCTAAGGGACCTCTGACAATGAAACCAGGATGTATCCCTGGTGCACATTCCCCTTGAAGGGATACTCCCTTAGGCTAGAGACAAGAGGGAGGGCCTAGTTCCTACTCCAAATGACTTGACAGATTCTGTTGACCCCTCCTGGAAGGCACCACCCTCCAAGTGGAGTGGGGGGAATGGGATTAGTGGGTTGTTTGGGGGTATGGGAGGGAGGGAGAGAGGGAGATAGTGAGGGAGGGAGAGGAAACTTGGATCTATATGTAAAATAAGAAAAAAATAAATTAAAAATAGATTGCCGTTATGAAATAACAACAATAATAATAATCCTGGAGTCTGGAGTCAGATATAGGGAGGAATGCTGAAAGATCAGAGAGATGAAGGAGCAACCCATGGTCACTTCCTTCCTTCTGAACTTCCCATCTGAAAAGAGTCTGAGTTCCTGTACCTTCTACCTTATCACTTCCTCTCTCTATTATTTCCAGTTTGTCTGTAAGACCTCCTGATCTCAATGGTTAACTATTGGCTAGTTCTGACCACTGATCTTCAGGAAAGCTTTATTTGTAAGAGTATGAAGATATTACTACATTAGGCATCTCATTTTTAGCTTCTATGACCACCTACTTTTTTCATCTATGACTGAATTGGATATTTTCTCAAAACAACCCCTTGCCTATCTCCTACCCAAAACAACTATTCATTTAATCAAAAGTTTTACATAATAATTCATCAAAGAAATAAAAATAAAATAAATATTTAGGAAATTATTTTGATTCATCCTGTGTGATTTTCAATTATCCAATTATTAAAAGAGTTGTGGTTTTTAGTACCTTAAGTAGGTCATACATAACTGCCTTCTCCTATGGCCACCACACAAAATTTCTCTTGACAGGGTTCTCTGTAAAATAAACATTGATGATATTATGAATCTCAAACAGTTCAATCCATGCCTCATACCTCAGATCCAAAAGGTGTAAGAACTCTCAATCTCCCCAATAAGCCCTGAACGACTAATTTACTTCAGTCCTATAATCTTCATTCCTTAAAAATTTGCATGAAGTTTAGTGTTTTTCTGCTTGTTTGTTTGTTTGTTTTCTTTTGTTTTTTTCTCCTCTTGTAAAACAGATATTATCTGAAGACTGATTTCTTGATGATTCAACATATCAGTAAGGAAAAACCTTACCATTTTTATTGACTATTTAATTATATTTTAGTGAAAGCATGGGTGTATTTCTCTAAATATTTTCTTTCCTGGAAAACCAAGGCCTCTACCTTATTTGATTAATAAAATCCTCCCAAATACTTTTCATTCTGTTCAAGGACAAGAGGAAGCTTAACATTTATATTTTAAATTTATCATAAATTACACTTCAATCCTGATTTAATACAAACTGATTTTTCAGCTAAGCTTCCACAACAGACTACAAGAGATGGAAGAGAGAATCCCAAGTTTTGAAGATACAACAGAATAAATGAATTCATCAGTCAAAGAAAATGTCAAAACTAAAAAATGTCCTGATGTGAAATATCCAGAAAATCTGAGACATTATGAAAACACCAAAATTAATATAGAAAGAGAGGAAAAGATAGAAAGGAAGAGGAAGAAACCCAGCTCAAAGTTCCAGAAAACGTTTTCAACAAAATTAAAGAAGAAAATTTACCTGGAGAAGTAGATACCTAAAAGATATGAGAAACATACAGAATACCAAATAGATAATAACTGAAAAGAAAGCATCCAACTCAAATAATAATCAAAACTCTAAACATACAAAACAAAGAAGAATATTAAAAGCTGCAAAGGAGCCAAGAGGTTGTGACACTTGTCATTAACCCCGGTACTCAGGAGGCACAAGCAGGCTTCTGAGTACAAAGCCATCTTTGTCTATAAGGTTAATTTTAGAACAATCATGGATACACAGAGAAACACTATGAAACAAAACAAAACAAACAAATAAAAAAACACTGAAAGATGAAAAAACAAACAAACAAATGTTGCATGGGAAATATTCAAGCAATATAGTAACATGAAAGGCAGGTTTATTAGAATGACATCTGATTTCTCAGAGGAGACTTTAAAAGCCAGAAGGATCTAAACAGATGTGTTTCAGACTATAACAGAACATGGATGCCAGCCCAGACTACTATAACCAGAAAAACTTTCAATAATTATAAATGAAGAAAATAAGATGTTCTGTGATAAAGCCAAATTTAAACAATATCTATTTTACAAATACATCCCCACATAAAGTGAAAAATGACCATTCCCACCTAAGGATGCTAACTGCACCTATGAAAACACAGAAAATGTACACCAAAATCAGAATAAATGAAACACACAAACATATACCACAGCAACTACAACCATCACCATCACTACTACTACCACCACCATTACCATTAACAAAAAAATAACAGTAATCAGTAATTACTTGATATCTCTCAATGTTAGTGGTCTCCATTCCTCATTCATAAAGACACAGAAAAACAGAATGGATGTGAATAGAGGAGCCATTCTTCTGCTTCATCCAAGAAACATACCTCAACATCAAGGATAGGCATTCCATCTGGATAAAGGGTTGTAAATACACATTTCAAGCAAAATACCTAAGAAGCAAGCTGGTGTAGCCATTTTAATATCTAACAAAATAAACTTTCAACTAACACTAATCAAAAGATTCATCAACAAAAAATTTATTGCAATGACATTTCAATTCTTAACATCTATGCCCCAAACACAAAGGCACCCACTTTTATAAATGAAACACTATAACGTTTTAATTCATGTATTCACATTTGTTCACTGGTACTAGGGAATCTTCTCATCAATGGAGAAGTCATCCAACAAAAAGCAAACATAGTAACATTGGCATGAACAAATGTTATAACCCAAATAGACCAAACAAATATATACAGAACCTTCCATACAAACACAAAAGGATATGCTTTTTTTCTCTACATCTCATAGAACTTTCTTCAAAAGTGACCACACACTCAAAAATAAAACAAGTCTTAAAAAAATCAGCTTGTGTTCCAGAGACAGATTCTGGTTCCACTGCTAGGAGCCACAAAAACAGACCAAGCTATACAACAGTAACCCTTATGCAGGGGACCTATGTTAATCCCATTCTGGCTCTCTAATTGTCAGTCTAAAGTCCCTGTGCTTCCACGTGCTGAGGTCAGCTGTATCTGTGGGTTTTCCCTTCATTATCTACATGCCATGCTTTGCAGATTCCCATGGGAGGATGAGGGAACAGGAGGAATGGTGTGAGGGGAATCTGCGGTTGGTATATAAAATTTAAAATTTTTAATTAAATAAGCAAGTCTCAACAGATAAAATAACATTAATATAACTCCTTGCATTCTATCTGACCACCATGGACTAAAGTTGGATATTAAAAACAACAAAGGCAATAGAAATCTTTAAAACTCACGGAAACTGAATAACTCCTGTGTCAAGACAGAAATGAAAGGAATCAAAGACATTTTAGAATTTAATAAAAATAAATAAACAATATGCCCAAACTTATATTACACAAAGAATATTTTTAAGAGGCAAGTTCATAGCACTAAGTGTCAACATTAAATATATATATATATATATAAATATATATATATATATCATACTAGCATCTTACCAACACACTGGAAATCACATGAACAAAAAGAAGTAATCACATGCTAGAGGAGTAGATTGCAAGAAATAATCAAACCTAGAGCTGTAATCAGTAAAATGGAAAGAAATAGAATAGTACAAAGAATCAATGAAATCGACAAGGTAGAAAAATGCTCATGCAAACTAAATAAAGGCAAAGAATGTATATTCAAATTAACAAAATCAAAAATGCAAAGGGGAAATAAAACAAACACCTAGGAAATCCAGACAATCACAAGGACATACTTTACAAACCTGTACTCCAGAAAATTGGAAAACATACAGGATATGGATAATTTTCTCAATAGGTACCACTTACCAAAGTTATGTCAATATCAGATTAGCAATTTAAATAGACCTACAACCTCTACTGCAATAGAAGTAGTCATTTAATGTTTTCAAATACAGGGCCAAATGGTTTTAATGCAGAATTCTACTAGATTCTCAAAGAAGAATTAATGCCAACACTTCTCAAAATATTCTACCAAATAGAAACAACAGGAACACTGCCCAATTTATTTTATGAGGTCACAGTTACCCTGATACCTAAACCACATAAAGTTGCAGTAAAGAAAGAGAATGGCAGACCAATCTCCCTTATAAAGATAAATGCAGAAATATTCAATATGCTTGCAAAGTGGATCTAAGAACACATCAAAAAGGTTACCTGCTATAATCTAGTAGGCATCATCCCAGAGATGTAGGGTACCTCAATATAAAAAGAGTATTAAATTTAATATATCATATAAATAAACAAATGGAAATCCATATGATTAACCTAATTAGATGCAGAAAAGATCTTTGACATAATCTAGTGCCCCATCATGACAAAAGCATTGAAAAGATTATGGTTACAAGGAACATACATAAACATCATAAAGGTAATTTACAGCAAGCCTATAGCCAACATCAAAATAAATGGAGAGAAAACAAAAACAATTCTACTAATATCAGGAACAAGACAAGGCTGTCCACTCTTTCCATATCTATTCAATACATTAATTGAAGTTTTAGATAAAGCATAAAAAATAGAAAGGAGATCAAGAAGATGCAAATTATCAGCCATTTCTGCCTATGGCCTGCCAGACCAGTGTAGAGCAGAAACACCTGAGTTCCTGGAAATGAATACTGGGCCTACATTGTTGCAGCATGAACTCTGTTACCTCTCTTACAGAGACATTGTTTCAATGAATATTGCTTAAATGGTTTTCTTAATATTTTGTGTCATAGTAGGACTCACTCAACATTAATTGTTTTTTCATAAGAGAAAAAATTAAGATACGCACAACTTCTAGTGCACGGATGATAATATTTAGAACATTTATAAAACAATTTGCTGATAAAAAGCCTACAATGATTATCATGCCACTAAATAAATGAATTAAATAATATTTCCTCCATTGATAATAATTGGCAGGTTTTAGTACTATGTCATAAAATTGGCAGGTTGTATCACCATGTCATGTTACTCACAATATATAAATCAGTATCCAAATATTCCCTGTTAAAGACATTTTGTAAAAAATCCCATGGGTATTGCCTCAAATTACATCTAAAGATTGTATACAGATTGCTTTTAATGCGTTTATAGATGACTCTTTAAAATGAAAAGTTTAGAATTTATATATAATTTCCAAATGTTCTACACATACACACACACACACACTTACACACACACACTACACACACATACGCACGCACACACACACACACACACACATATACACACACAATTGTACTCATCCTTGGTTGTACAATTCAATAACCTAAGTTGCTGCAATCAGCCGTTAGTGGCTCTTTCTTAACCATTAAATAGTTTTGTTTCCTTTATTCCTCCCCTGACTTAGTCTTCCTAATCCCACGTGTGCTTTTCTCTCCTCCCATTCTCTTTCTCCTAGTTCCCTCTCCAGTCACTGCTCCCTCACTCCCCATGTGCTCTGGAGAACTTATCCCTTCCCCCTTCTGTGAGGGACCTTATATGACTCTCTTAGAATCCACCTTGTATACTATTTCCTCTGGCAGAGTGAATTATAGGCAGGTGATCCTTTCTTCTATGTCTAAAATCTATATATATGAGGGAGGGAGAGAGAGAGAGAGAGAGAGAGAGAGAGAGAGAGAGAGAGAGAGAGAGAGAGAGAGAGAGAGAGAAAGAGAGAGGACATTAAAGAGGGAGCCATGATTGGTTTGAAGAGAAAACTGAACATAAAGAAGTGTCCAGAGACCTACAAGACTGCCGCCAACTAACAATTTGAGCAACAGTGGAAAGGCTACCATAAATTCCCTTCCCTGATAATGAGATCAACGACTATCTTACCCACCATCATGGAGCCCTTGTCTAGTACGTCTAGTACCAGATGGAAACAGAAGCAAACACTAACAATTAAACACTGTGCCAAAATAGAATCCAAATGCTGAGAAGGAGGACAAGACCAGGTTGCAGAAACACATAGAGACAGCTGACCTGAATAAGGAGGAGCTAATGGGCTCCCAGACTGATAGCTAGGAATCCAGCATGGGACTGAGTCAGACCTCCTGAACTCTTGTCTCAGCTAGAAGGCCTGAGCAGTTTAAGGGTCCTCATACAGTGGAACCTGGTTGTATTCCTGATGCACAAAAGGTGTTTGCAGGCACATCCCCCGTGGAAGGATACTGCCTTAACCTAGAGACAGGAGAGAAGTCCTAGTACGTACTCCAAAAGACTTGACAGATTTACATGACCCCTCCAGGAGGGCATCACCCTACATGTGGATTGGGGGCATGGGAGAGAAGGGTGGTCTGGGTGCATGTGATGATGGGAGAGAGGGAAAGAGAGAGGGAGAGGGAACTAGTATCGATATGTAAAATAAAAATAAATGAATAAGCAAATAAATTAATTAATAATTTTGTAGACACTGCTGCATATTTAAATTCATATAACAGTTTATTGAGTGCAGTATGAGAGAAATCAGACCCAAAGTGAGGATGGGTAACTTTGGCACCCAGTTTACACTTCCTCACCAAAATTGGATATCATTAAGGATGACCGGGACTCAACATTAAATGACCTCATACATAAATGAGCACAATGAAGGATAGAGATACACTGAGAATGGATACTGGCCCAACTTGAGAGATAACTCATGTTTCAGAAAGATTGTAAGTGGAGAAAGGGTATAATGAAAGGAAATATTTGGAATAAGGCTCTGGAAGATGGAGTATAGTAAACAGATAGTGGAAAGCATGGAGTATGAATAATTTTGAGATAAAAATGGAAAAACAAAAAGGCTTAGTGTGCTCCTTCATCTTAGTTTCCTTGCTTTAAAAATAAATAGTAAATAAATGAATTAATTAATTAATGAATAAATAAATAAATCTAGTCTTATTTAACTACAACTGTAATACAAAACTGTTGGCACCTCTGTCTCTAGACAATACTATCAGGAAAAACCTACCTAGAAGGAAATCCAGAAATGACTGTGGCTGTTATGTGTGAATAGTAGCATCTTTAAATTTTCTCAGTCTTATTAAATTCTTTGCTTATTACTTACATCTTCTTTAAGACCAAGGAAACAGTGAGAACCCTTCAATATATTTTGGATTAGGATGGATTTTTGTATAATAATAAATTCCCATAGTTATGAACCTATACACGGTTTAACAAAAACTGACTTATAAAACATATATCTAACCTCTTTGTCTAAAGTTTTATTTTGAAGCTAAAAGATCTTCAATGAAACGTTTTAAGATGCAAACTTAACGGGGATAAAATTATAAAATCCCAGTCTCATAAAAGCTAATAACTTGTGGTAAACTGTTAAAACACAATTAAGCTATACAAGTCAATGGTCAGTCATCTTATAAATGATCAAATCGGTTAATGTGCACAGAAATATGTTTGCAGTTATGTTAAGTATAAATTTAGTTCACTTATGAGGACAGCTATATTTAGGCTTTTGCATATATAGGTTAAGCCCAAAGCAAATAACTAAAAACAAGTAAAGGTTGTGAAAAAATAGGTATAATTAATCAGGTCCTCAAATTCCTCAGATATATTCAAAATATAGCATTTAAAATGTTTAATCAAGTCTTGCCATCCATTTGAATTATACTTCTTGCTCTATTTTAACTGTAAATTCATCAATGAAATACCATTATTAGCAAAACAAGAAAATTTCTCCTCATTTAAAGCCTTTTTGGGCACTGAAAGACGAAACACCACACATATCCCTTTTGTTTGTGATTATTAAAACTCCACTTTTAAAATTTGAAATTTTGTAAAACATAACAAATTTTTGAAAAAAACAGGCTTGACATGGATTTAAAATGGGAAATGAGGCAAATTAGAATCAAGAAAGTTTTAAAAATATTTCTTCTGAATATAATGGACAAAATTACCAACCTAATTTTATGTTTCGCAAATTTCCTTGGAGGCCAAAAGTAGTAAAAGCAAATTACAATCATTACAAGTCAGGTTATTCGGGTGTTTTCCCCTAAACTTATTTTTGGCAAAGCCTGAAAATCTGTTACAATATACTCTCTGCAGAATGTAGTAAAAAGTAAAGCCTCCTAACAAGTTCTTCCTCCATAAACTGTTATGCTGTGATATTCTTCACATTTTGTTTTCACTTACAGTATCAGCTGATTCAGTACTTTCATGCTTTCATGGAATAAATCCAATTGTTTCTAGTTCAGGATTTTCTTTGGTTATTTCTTAAGTATTTCTAAATATTCGGTTACCTAGAACAAGGATTTTTTCAGTTCATAATTAAAAGTGTCCTGAATTTCAAAGATCCCAAATCTTAAGTTATAAGACATAAGTTTAAATATTTAAGAGTTAGTGATGAATTTTTATTAAATGGATTTCCTTTGTGTTTTAGTTTTATCAGACTCTGGTAAGGAAAATACTTAAAGGAGTCTCATGAGAGCCTATAGTTTCTTAAAGGCATTGTTTTACACAGCATAAAGACAAATTTTATAAAGTATTCCAAATTCCTAATGCCTAACATCAATTTGATATCTAAAAATACAGCTGCCTATGTCTTGTATAGTCTGTGCTGTCAGGTATGTAAAGATCTGAGCTCAAATTGCAATACAGGCATACAAAATGTCTCTTAGGAACTAGTTAGCTACAGAACTCAGCTGCAGGCATGGCATGTGGCCCAGGCTTCTCAAGCAAAATGACATTATATCATATCTGAAACTTAACTTTGTGAAATAGATTTTTATTTTATTTCTAGGACTCTCATTATGGTCGTACTTTGGCTAGCAAATTATTGGAAAATTTTTAATATTAGTTATAATTTTGTAACTGGAATCCCTTAATATACATAGGGTCAAACTATTTTGGAATGACACCATCAGATACTTAATTGGCACATATAAAATATGAATGGATGAATAAATAAATAGGAAAATATCATATTTATAACCACATCAATCCTCACAAACTCTTTAGCTATGCTAACTTTACTTTTCAAAAATTATTTTAAAGAGTAATTCTTTCTCTGATGCCCAAAAGTATTTGCCTCAAAGGAGACAAAACCTAATGTAAATGGTAAATAAAAAGAAAGAGCTCTATGTTCTAACATTGAGGCAAGGTTATACTAGTGTCTTTTCAGACAATAAACGAAGCCTCTGTTGGCTCCTGATCTGATTTAACCAAGAAGGATATCCAAAGACCACTGGACAAATGAAATATCTAAAACATCTGTCAAGAACATCCATAGACTACCAGATGAATGAAACCTCTGAAAGCAGGAAACAAATCCATTAAGAGGAAATGCTACAAGAGGGGATGTTAGCTAATAATTTGGGGAGAAACCAGGATTTTATCACATCAAGCTGAGACTTTGTGGAAATAAAAAGGGCTAGCCTAAAAGTGACACTATTTTATTTAATGGTTGTATTCCATGTTAATTCTTGTCAATACAGAATAAATACTCCTTTTTTCCCCCCAGGGGAGATAAAAGGCATACCTATGATAGTAGACAGTACTTTGCTGACTTGCCATTCTAAGAACTTTATAAAGTTTTATATGGAATATGCAATGCAACATCTATTTTAGTCACAGCAAAAAAATATTAGCTGAGAATAATCAAAAAAATGTGTCAATTGAGAATGGCTTTCCTCTTTTCTTGGCCCTCTGTTATCTATTCTTATAATTCTCTTTTGTTTGCCTGTATTAATTACTCCAGCAATACAGATGATGCATTCAATCCTGGGCTCTATTATGGCTACAATTATTTTTGTTTTAGAAAATCAGAAAGGAGATGATATTGGGGGCACAACAGTTCTTGCACTCACAGAGCACTAGGAAACCAAGAATGTTAAGCATATAGGTGCCTTTTCTCCGTGGACATGGGAAAATGCCTGTTTTCCCACCCAGAAGGCTGGGAGTGAGTTTGCTTAGGGACCTGGTGACTTTTTTGTTATCTGTGGAGGTAGAACCCACCCATCTTTTGCTATAGATACAGACCCCACATAACCCCACAGGAGGATTATCCCAGACTTTTCCCTCCCCACCCCAGACAGTTACCATTTTTTAGGGGAGATGTTTGTCAGAGACCACAGTACTGACTCTATTTACTTAAGGTCAGAGAGTTCAAGCTTATTCTTGCTCCTCAAATAACAGGACGTTTGGACAAAATAATGTCTTGCTCTTCGAAGACAAAAAAAAAAAAAAAAAAAAAAAAAAAATGATGTTTGACTTAGGGTGTGGTTACTAAATGTTTTGAATATTAAGGAGGAAATTACAGTTGTTTAGTTGTTTTTTCCTTGTATCATGATAAGGAAGTGTTTGCCCTCCCATTTTTTTAGGGTATACAGTGGCTATGTGTAATAAATTTCGGGCATCTGCCGTATTCACTAAGAGCCCTCCTGTCTCTATCTTCTGTCTTTTGTCTTCCTTTTTTGTCAGACCTCACTCCCATTTTCAGGAACATTCAAATAGGTTGGCTGGTCCTGACAGATTGTCACATGCACTTTATGGTGTGCTAACCTCAATGCTATCTTAGTGGAAGACCACATTTGATTATACACCTTTTAGCTATAGAACCCACACTTACGGTCATATGTACTTTGTAAAGTAGTTTCTATGTAGTCACTTCTTATGCTTTATTCTGTACCTGGAATTGGAATGATTCCTTCCTGGAAAACTTTCACCAAGTTGTACCTTATTTTAAATATGCTGACAATGAAGTGCCTGGCATTAGACTTCCCAAAGTCTAATCAACATTAAAAAAGTCAAAGGGAACATTTCATTCTCACCTCTTCACATGTTTCTTTTTCCTGTCTTATACCTGCAGGGATCACATCACAGATTCAATGAATCTCCATCAAAATTCCAACACAATTCTTTACAGATATTGAAAAAGAACAATTTTAAACTTAAAAAACCAAAACAAACACACACACACACAAAAAAAATTAAGATAGTTAAAACAATAAATGAACTACTGGAGGGTTCACCATTTCTTATTTTAAGTTGTACTACAGAGCTATTCTAACAAAAATCCATATGACATTGGAATAAAAATAGACACATTGCTCAATGGTATTGAATTAAAGACCCAGAAATAAATCTACACACATATGGATAACTGATTTTTGTTAAAGAACCCAGAAATACACACTGGGAAAAAAGTCACTATCTTCAACAAATGGTTATGGTCAAAGTGGATATCTATATGAGAAAGAATGCAAATATATCCATATTTATTACCTGAAACCAAATTCAAGTTCAAGTAGATCAAATATTTCAATATAAAACCAGATACACTGGGAAAGTGAAAGAGAAAGTGTAAAATAAACTTGGACTTTTTGCACAAGAGACAATGTCCTGAACCAAGATCACAGACATCAAGAACAAAAATTAATAAATGGGCCCACATGAAACTAAGAAGCTTCTGCAAGGAAAATAAGTCCATCATTTGGACAAAAGAGCAATCAACAGAATGGGAAAAGATTTTTTGCCAACTCCACTTCTGGTAAAGGACTAATATCCAAAATGCATAAAGAATTCAAGAAACAAGATATCAAACCAATTAATCCAGTTTAAAATTGTGCACTATTCTAAATAAAGAATTCTCAAAAGAGGAAATATAAATAACCGAGAAACAAATAAATAAATTATCAACATCCTTAGCAATCAGGGAAATGCAAATCAAAATGATCTTGAGATTCCTTCTTATTCCTGTTAGAATGTCTAAGATCAACAACACTAGTGAGAGCTCACGCTGACAAAGATGTGGAACAACGGGAACACTACTCCATTTCTTTTTGAGAGTACAAATTTGTAAAGACTCTGTGGAAATCAATATAGTGGTTCCTAAGAAAATTGGGAATCTATCTACCTCAAAATCCAGCCATACCACTCCATGGCATATACCTAAAGGATGCTACCTCCTACCATAAGGATACTTGCTCAAACATATTCATTGCTGTTCTATTCATGATTGTCAGAAAATGGAAACAACCTACATGTCCCACAACAGAAGAAATTACTCAGTTGTTTAAAAAAAATATCATGAGATTTGTAAACAAATAGATAGAATTAGAAAAAAAAAATCATCCTGAGTGAGTTAACACAAACCCAAATAAATGAATATGGTATGTATTTACTTATATGTAGATATTTGCCATTAAAGAATTAATAGCCTAGACACAGTATGCAAACCCAGGGATGTACGCATAGAAAAAGGAACTATGGGGAAACATTGCTCTCCCTGGGAGAAAGAAATAGATTTTACATTTGAACTGTGAATGAGGAGGCTTAGTTAGAGAGGGGTATAAAAGATGGTGTTGAGGGAAGAACAACTGGAATTGAGGGGCATTTGAGGGATAATATGGAAACTTCATTAAGTGTAAACTTACTAAAATATATGAAAGCTAATATAATGCCTTCTCCTAATAATGTGGAATATGGAGTCCCAACAGGCTGTCTCTTGTCACAAAAAGAGGCTTCAATTCTCAGAAGTTGGTTACATTCAATTGACCTGTTGGCTAAGCAGGTCATATGGAAATCTCTAATCAACATAGACTATAGCTAAAACAGCCTGACAATGGGGCCCCATTATCAACACAACACTCACACAATTACCTGAACATGTAGAAGTGGATCTGTTGCCTATATGTAATCTTCACTGCTATTTTCTAGTATCTTTGTTGTGGGAAGATACTCTGCAGTCTCTGCAGTCTACCAATGCAGAAATGTAAATACCACGGTAGCCACAAAAGCATTGGCCAATAATCTGTCTTCCATTCAAGATATGCTTGAGCAATGGTGGCATAGAACTTGTGAAACTAGCCACATAATGTCTCATTTGATTAATGACTACTTTTTGGGAAGGAACCAATAGCTGATACTACTTGTGTGATCAAGAACCAAAAACTAGACAGTCCACAGATGTAAAGATAAACCAAATTCCACTGGTCTACAAGAAGTTCAATAAAATATTTCCTAATTATATTCTACTATATTCATAGATTAGTTCCTTATCCAGTCATCAGCATCAGAGAGACTTCCTCTTGCACATGCGGGAACAGAGGCAGAGACCCATATTGTTTGGCCCAAGTATGATTTTTGAAGTTTTCTCAGCTAGATTAAGTTCACAAATTCGAACGTTTCTCTAGATACAAATTAATTGTACACTCCATTGACAAATTATCTTTCTATCCAATGTATTAGTCTGCAAACAAGAAACAAAATCACTTTTAAAATAAATATTTAACAGGATAGTCAATTTCTGTAAGCTTTCAAAGGGATAAATGTGGAAGGCTTGGTAGCTTGGTAGAGAGATGCTACAGAGTAGTGACACAAAATAAGTATGTATCACAAAATAAGAAAGAATGGAAATTTGTGTAATATTTTACAAAAGAAAAAGGGCTGGGAATCTGTCTGAGTACATAGGGTACTTGCCTAATATGCATGGAGTCCTGTGTTTTATCCCCAGGGCCAGGGAAGCTGGGTGTGGTGAATATCTCTAAAAGGAACATTTGATAATCAGGTGGAGGCAGAAGGATCATGGTTCCCTGGTCCCCCACAGAAGGGGAGAGGGACAAGATCTCCTGAACATATTGTGAGAAGGGGTGGGGAAGGTCAGTGAGTGGAAAGAGAGTTAGGAGAAAAAGGAGGGGAGAGGAGAACACTAGGGACCAGGAAGTTTGTGTCAGGGGAGGAATAGAGGAGAACAAGAAAAGAGATACCATAAAAGAGGGAGCCATTATGGGTTTGAAGAGAAAACTGGAACTAGGGAAATCTCTAGAGACCCACAAGGATGACCCCGACTAACAATCTGAGCAAAAGTGGAGAGGCTACCTTAAATGCCGTTCCCTGATAATGAGATTGATGACTACCTTATATGCCATCCTAGTGTCTTCATCTTCTAGCTGATGGAAACAGAAGCAGATACCCACAGCTGAATATGGAGGTGAACTCCTGGAATCCCAGACTGATATCTGAGAAACCAGCATAGGACTGACCCAGAACCCCTGAACATGGGTCTCTGTTAGGAGACCTGGGCAGTCTGTGGGACTTCTGACAGTGGAACCAGGATGTATCTCTGGTGCACGAAAAGACTTCCTGCTGGAGGGATACTCCCTTAGCTTAGAGACACGAAGGGTGGCCAAGGCCCTACCCCAAATGACTTGACAGATTTTTAAAATGACCCTAGAAGGCCTCACCCTCCCCTGGGAGTGGATGGGGAATGAGACAAGGAGGGATTTGGGGTAAGGGATGGGAGGATAAGAGGGAGAGGTACCTGGGATTGGAATGTAAAATAAGAAAGAATAATAAATTTAAAAATATATATATTACATGAGTGTTTGTCTGAAAACAAACAGACCAAATCAAAAGGTTAAACATTAATTTTGTCTAGCACACTATTCTTTCTTTCTTTTTTTAACTAAAAGTGAAGCCATATTTAAATATGTAAGGATGCAACAGAAATTATACACATTATAAGGAACAAAGGCAGGTCCTATGTTATCATAGGTTAAGGCATCAATTATCAAACAGTAAAATGCCTCCCAGGGCACAGTAAAATCATTTACTTTCCTGTTCACATGAGAGTCCTTTAATTTTCACTCTGAAATGTATGGATATTGGTGATATCTTTTGTGTTTCAAGGCAATAATAAAGGATTTTAATACAATATTTGCATTGAAAATGAAGGAGGGAGACTCTCCTAATGGCAAAATTGTCTCCATGGTGTGTGGTGTGGTGTGGTGTGGTGGTGGTGTGTGTGTGTGTGTGTGTGTGTGTGTGTGTGTGTGTGTTGCAGGGGGATATTGGCAATGAGATATCCACACTACTGCAAGCAATCAAGCAATCTTAATAAATTCATTAGCTCTAAGCAATGAAATATGAGTTATGGCAGGAGGAGAAGGAAAGAAGGAAATGAAGAAAGTTCAGGGCCACAGCCAGAGATGCCCCTATCCCCGCAAGACCATCCTGAGTCCCTGCCTGCTGGATCTTTGACCCCCATCGCCTGGCCTCTGCTGGAGGTGATTCTGGGACTAGTTCTGGTTGAATGCCCTCCACACCATTCCCTGGGAACTCCGTGCATTGGTCCCTAATTTTGCTCCCACCTGTGTCCTGTCCCCAGAAAAAGCACACCTGGTGCTCTGTCTGATACACACCTCCCACCCCCTGCCACAAAGAGCCTGGCCTCCCCTCACCTTGTACCATAAGCTGCTCACTAACCCACCACTCTGGTTGATCAATGGAACAGAAGGCAGATCCAACATCCTGCAACCTTTGGGAAACTTGCTGGAATTGCTCTGAGCACAGTAGACCTGCCTATACACACGGAACAACCCTGAGTCCCTGCATGCTGGATATTTGACCTCCTTTGCCTGGCCTCTGCTGGAGCCTGATCTTTGACCCCCATCAGCATGTCCCTGCCTGAGGAGAGACGTCCTAAAGAGCTTGGACCTCCCAGAGCTACATAAATTGAACTTTTGACCCAAAAAAGCCCACCAGGGGAGTATCATAGAGAGAGAGAGACCCCCATCTGGACCTACTAGAAGAAGAGATGGGAAGACAGTAATACAGGAAAACACCTAACAATAGAAAGACAAGCATGTCACCACCAGAATCTAGGGACTCTATACCAACTAGACATGAACACCACAAAGCAGATGAAGCAGAAGAGAATGAATTGAAAATTATCTTCATAAAATGAATGGGGCCCTCAAAGACAATGTGAGAAAATCCCTTAAAGAAATAGAAGAAAAAACAAACAAAAAAAGTGGAAGAAATATTACTGAAAGCCAAGAAAAAAAAATCAATTAAACAAGTGAAGTAAACAGTTCAAGACGGGAAAACTGAAATAGAGACAGTAAATAAAACACAAACAGAAGGAATGCTGGAGATAGAAAAACTGGGCAAATGATCAGGAACTACAGACACAAACATCGCCAACAGAATACAAGAGTAAAAGAGATAAAAGAGAAATTTTCAGGCGCTGAAGATAAACTAGAGGAAATGCATTATCAACTAAAGAAAATCTTAAATCCAACAACTTCTTAACAAAAAACATCCAGGAAATATGGGACACTTGAAAGGCAAAACCTAAGAATAATAGGCATAGAAGAAGGCAAAGAAACCCAGCTCAAGGGTGTAAAAAACATATTCAACAAAATCAGTAGGAAAACTTTCTCAATCTGAAGAAGGACATGCACATGAAAGTACAAGATGCATACCAAACACCAAATAGACTGTACCCAAGAAAAAAGTTCCCGTGACACATAATAATCAAAACAACTAACATACAGTAGAAAGAATATTAAGATCAGAAAAGGAAAAAGGCCACGTAACATATAAAGGCAGACCTATCAAAATTACACCTGAATTCTCCATGGAAATTCTCAAGGCCGGAAAATCCTGGATAGATGTCTTACAAGTACTAAGAGTCCATGGATGCCATCCCAGGCTAGTATACCCACCAAAACTGTCATTCACTTTAGATGGAGAAAACAAGATATTTAATGACAAAGCCAGATTTTCATAATATGTATCTACAAACCCAGCCCTACAGAAAGTTTTGGAAGTAAAATCTAACCCAAGGAAGTTAATTACGCTCACAAAGAAATAGGCAACAGATAATCCCAATTCTCCAGAATGCAAGGGTAAAGCAGGGCAAATATATTCACAATACCACCACCAACAACAAATCTAAAACAAGCAAGTATTAACAATCAATGGTCCTTACTTTCCCTCAACATTAATGGTCTTAACTCACCTATAAAAAGACACAGGCTGACAGAATGGATGTGAAGACAGAATCCATCCTTCTGCTGTATACAAGAAACACATCCAAGCTTCAAAGACAGACATTACCTGAGGGCAAAGGGTTGGGAAAAGATCATCCTTTCAAATGGACCCAAGAAGCAAGCCGGTGTGTCTATCCTAATATCTAACAAGTTAGACTTCAAACCAAAATTAATGAAAAGAGATGAAGCGGGTCATTTCTTATTAATTATAGGAGAAATCCATCAGCACAAAGTCTCAATTCTGAACATCTATGCCCAAATACCAAGACAACAACATTTGTAAAAGAAACACTACTAAAACTCAAAGCTCACATAAAATCTCACACACTTATAATGGGAGACATCAATACCCCACTCTCACTGCTAGAAATGATCAACAGTTCAGAAATTTAACAAAGAAAGAAAAGAACTAACAGAAGATATTTCTCATCTGGTTTTCAAAGACATCTATAGAACATTCCATCCAAATACAAAAGAATATAACGTCTTCTCTGCTCCACATGAAACCTTCTCTAAAATCGACCACATACTAGGCAACATAATAAACCTCAACAGATACAAAAAAAAATTGGAATAGTCTCCTATATCTTATCAGGTTTAGAGTTAGATCGAAAATTAATAAATGGGACCTCTTCAAATTCAGAAGCTTCTGTAAGGCATATGACAAGGCTGACAATACCAAATGGCAGCCCACAGACTGGGAAAGGATCTCCACCAATCCTATATCTGACAGAGGGCTGATCTCCAAAATATACAAAGAACTCAAGAAACTAGTCGACAAAATGCCAAATAACCCTATTAAAATACAAGGTATAAAACTGAATATATAACTCTTAATAGAGGACATCAAAAAGCCTGAAAGACACTTAAGAAAATGATCAGTAACCTCAGCTATCAGGGAATAGCAAATCAAAACAACTTTGAGATACCATCTTACTCCTGCCAGATTGACTAAAATTAGAAACATCAATGACATCTTATGCTGGAAAGGATGTAGAGAAAGGGGAACAATCCTCCACTGCTGGTGGTGGTGCAAACTTGTTACAGCCATTTTGGAGATCAGTATGGTCTTTCCTCAGGAAAATAGGAAGCAATCTATCACAGGACACAGCAATCCCCCTCTTGGGAATATACCCAAATGATCTACATCCATGAAACAAAGGCATGTGCTTGAGCTATGTTCATAGCAGCCTTACTTGTAATAGCAAGAACCTGGAAACAACCAAGATACCCCTCAACTGAAGAATGGATAAAGAATCTGTGGCACATCTACACAATGGAATATTACTCTTCCAGGGGAAAAAAAATTATAGAATCTTGAAAGTCACAGGCAAATGGATGGAACTTGAAGACACCATCCTGAATGAGGTAACCCAGTCACAAAAAGAAGAACATGGTATGTACTCACTCATATATGTATTTTAGACATGGAGCAAAGGATCACCAGCATATAATTCACACCGCAAGAGAAACTCAGATACAAGGAGGATTCTAAGAGATTTATATAAGGTCCCTCACAGAAGGGGAAAGGGACAAGATCTCCTGAGCATATGGGGAGTGGGGGGGCAGGGCTGGGGGTCGTGAGGTGGTAGTGGGGGGTAGTGAGTGGAGAGGGGCTAGGAGAAAGGGGAGGAGAAAGCATGTGGGACTAGAAGCTGATGGTGACAGAAGCAAACACCCACAGCTGAACACTGAGCTGAACTGGAATCCAGATGCAGAGAGAGAGGACTAGAGCAGGCTATAGAAACAGTTGACCTGAACAAGGAGGAGTTAATGGGGTTCCAGACTGATAGATGGGAATCCAGCATGGGACTGACTCAGACTTCTGAACATGGGTTTCAGGTAGACGGCCTGGGCATTCTAAGGGACCTCAGACAGTGGAACCAGGATGTATCCCTGGTTCACAAAAGGATTTTGGGGCATATCCCCCATGGAGGGATACTCCCTTAACCTAGAGACAGGAGAGAAAGCCTAGTCCCTACTCCAAATGACTTGGCAGATTTAGATGACCCCTCCTGGATGGTATCACCCTACATGTGGAGTGGGGGGAATGGGAGGGGAGTTTGGTTGGGGGCTATGAGTGGATGGGAGAGAGGGAAAAATGGAGAGAGGGAGGGAGAACTGGGGTCAATATGTAAAATAAAAATATAAATATAAAATAAACCTTTATTCCTGATGAACAACAAAATAAGTATCAATTTTCTCTTGTAGTTCCTATATTTTCAATGAAGGGTTCATTTTTTCTGGATCTTAATCATCTGAGAAATTTAGCATATCCACTGGCTCTTACTGGGAATACTAAAAGACCTTTGGAAATGTGCCAAAACTAGAAAGATGGCTTTGTAGAAAATATAATATTCAAGGTTGGCAAGTGTGCTGACTAAACTTGTGTCAGCTTGAGAAACTCAAGTTTTTTTAAAGGAGGGACTGTGAATTGAGAAAATATAGACCGAGTCAGGGAAAGAATAAAAGACAGCAGGAAAATTGATACCATAATAGATGGAGCCATTATAGGTTTTAAGAGAAATCTGGCACTAGGGAAATATCCAGAGATCTACAAGGATGACCCCAACTAACAATCTAAGTAATAATGAGATTGATGACTACCTTATATGTCATCCTAGAGCTTTCATCCAGTATCTGATGGAAGCAGAAGCAGACACCCACGGATAAACAATGATATGAAATTTTGGAATCCAGTGTCAGAGAGGGAGAAATGATGATCAAAGTGATGACGACCATGCTGGAGAAACCCACAGAGACAGCTGACCTGAGCAAGGGGGAGATCATGGACTCCACTCTGATAGCTGTGAAATCCGCATGGGACCCACCCGGATTCCCTGAATGTGGTGTTAATTGGGAGGACTGGGCAGTTTATGGGGCTTCAGTATTAATCCCTAGTATTCTAATCGACTTTGGGAGCCCATTCCATATAAAGGGATACTCCCTTAGCCCAGACACAAGGGGGAAGGCCTTGCCCCTGCTCCAAATGATATGACAGATTTTGAAGACTTTACATGGAAGGCATCCACCTCTCTGGGGAGAAGAGTGGTTATGGGATGGAGATTTGGGGGGCAACAGGGAAGGATGTGAGAGAAAGGGAACTTGGATTGATACATAAAACAAGCTTGTCTCTAAATTAAATTAAAACTATATAAAAAGAAAGAAATATTCAGCTTTAAGGCGTTTTCTTAATTAGTGCTTGATGGGGAAGGGCTCAGCTCATTGTAAATGTTTCCATTCCTGGGTAGATGTTTCTGGTTCTACATGAGGAGGAAGCCAGTAAGCATCCCTGCTCCATGGTCTCTGCATCAGCTCTTGTTACAAGGTGCATGCCCTATTTGAATTGCTTCCTATGACAATGAACCACAATATGGAATTTTAGGTGAAATAAAACCTTTACTCCCAAATTTGCTTATGGGTCATGGTGTTTCATCGCAGCAATAGCTAACCTAAGACAGCAAGCTCTGGTTTTTAAAACGTAATTTGAAATTAAAACAATAAGCACTCTCCTAAGGACCTCCTGTGGATTTATTCATAAGGTCTCTTGATAAATTATGTTACTGCTCTGCTTTATTTTAGTTGAAAGTCCAAGATATTTTAGCATGAGGAAATCCAGTAAGTTATTGTTAATTTTAAATGCAATTAGGTAATCAGAGATACATTTAATTTGGATATCTCTTTCAAATACTCAGTTTGAAAAAATATGTGAAAATATTAATGCATGATAAAATGAGCTGAAAATATAAAAACAGGTCCAACATATTATACAGAAATAAGTCTCTCCCTTTTATATTATATAGTCAAAAATATGATACAAGGCTAAAAGTACATATTTATATAATTACAAATTTAAAATTCTGAACTTAGAACAATCTTAATCAGCATCATAGTTTTCAATTAACATAAAATACATATGCATGTAGTCTGTGTGTCTTTGGGGTACTTGATATAAGTATTTTATAAGCAATTGAATTATTTAATCTTTTATTTTTTGATATAGTAGATTAAAAGGCAGTTGGCACTATGAATTAATAGTGATTTGTCTGTCCATTTGTACAAAACACAGAAGTATCACAATATATAGAAATTTGTATTTTAATTTTATAAATTTTAGTATAAGAAACTTGCAATAAAAACAGTTAAAGTAGTAATTTGGAAAGGATACTATGGAGTTTCACATTGTATTTTACATTTTCAGTATTGAACATATTTTTATAAACCTATCAGTTATGTTATATTTTTGTGATTTATTAAATCCATGGAGATCAAAATAGCAAAGCAGCCATACTTGTTAGCAATAGAATCCAGGCACATACCTTTAATCCCAAGAGTCAGGATTAACAGCTAAACAGATCTGAATCCATGACCACAATGAGCTATTGGAGAGTGAATCAGAGTTCACACTTTTAATCCCAGCATTTGAGAGGTACAAAAACTAGAGGCATTAAGTCCTAGGATTAGTCTCTATCCATGTAGAGGAAAGCATAGCTGTCTGAAACAATCTGAGGAGCAGTGAAGTCAGGAGACTCAGCTAGAGGTATGAGCTTGGTTATTTTGCTTCTCTGAACTTCTTCTTGAAGCTTGAACCCCAATATGTCTCCGGGTATTTTATTGTAGTTGATGTGCTACACTTATCCACCATCCAAGCCAAAAAACAATCCATAACTGAACAAGAAAATCTATTAGCTTTATACCCTCATTCATAATTCAAGATCTAAGTTGCAGTCAGCTCTCATTCATTGCCTAATACTTAGGCCTTCTTCTTCCTTTTTCTATGTTATTCTGTACCCATATACATATTTGATTACATATATACATGTACTATTGGCTAGATTCCAAATACGATGAGGAATGACTTATTTATTTTTTTTCCTTTTTGAGATTCTGTGATCTTCTTTAACATTCTGAGTCTATCCATTTTCTCATTAATTTTATGGTATTTTACATATTTCTTTAAAGCTGAGGAGAATTCACACACATATATTTATATATGGAATTTTCATTATTTATTCATCTGTTGATGGGCAACTAGATTAATTCTATTCTTTCAAATAGCTAATAAAGCAGCAAAAAAATCATGAGTGCATAAATCCACTACCCATTGTTTAAATCAGTTTGGAGTTTTCACAAAAAAACTTAAAAGCAGAAATAGCATGCTTCCTTCAAATCCATCTTTCTACATCTGGATATAGAAAGCTCAGTTTCTCTTCAGAACCTTGTATTCTTCCTGCATGCTGCCTTGCACCAAACCATGATGATAATGGACTAAACTTGTAAACTGTATGCTGGCTCTGATTAAATGTTTTCTGTTAGAGGTGTTGCCATGGTTATAGTGTCTTTTCATAACAATAGAAACCCTAACTAAAACAGGAGTTGGTACCAGGGATTCAGATATTGGTGTAATAAAAAATGGCCATGATTTTATTTGGAGAAATTATAGACTTCAAGAGTTTGGGTTAGGAAAGCAGTCCAATGCCTTAAGTACTGCTTAATAAGTCATATTACTGGGAACATAGAAGTCATTAGTACTGAGGGTAATGTAAACTGTAGGGGCATTGCTCAAGAGGTTACAGAGGAAATGAATGTTAGTATGTTGCCTAGAGTCTATTCTTGTGGTATTTTGAAGGCTATGACTTCTTTTTATCCTTTTCAGAAAAGTCTGCCTGAGGCTATATAGTTTTTTGCATTACTTGCTTGGAAGATGTAATTTCAAAATAGCCTAGTATTGAACCTCTCACGTGGTTATTACTGTTTACTTTCATGAAGATCTATATTGAATTGGAGCAAGAAGATTGAGTCAGGGAAAGAATAGAGGAGAGCAAGAAAAGAGATACCATAATAGACGGAGCCGTTATAGATTTTAAGAGAAATCTGGCACTAGGGAAATGATCAGAGATAAACAAGGATGACCCCAAATAACAATCTAAGCAATCGTAGAAAGACTGCCTTAAATATCCTTCCCAGATAATGAGATTGATGATTGCCTTATATGCCATCCTAGAGCCTTTATCTAGTAGCTGATGGAAGCAGAAGCAGACACTAAACACTGAGTCAAACTTTTGGGAATCCAGTTGCAGACAGGGAGGATTGATGAACAAAGGGTTCAAGATTAGGCTGGAGAAACCCATAGAAACAGCTGACTGAACAACGGGGAGCTCATAGATTCCAGTCTGATAGCTGGAAACCAGCATAGGACCCACCCAGATTCCTTGAATGTGGTGTGTGTTAGGAGGATAACTAACACGGAGATGCAAAGTTTGGAGTTTTCCGAGTTGATTTTCTGTCTTGCTTTGGTATTTTATTTCCTCACTATGCTCCTTTTTAGAATGGTAATGGATATCCTGTCTCAGTATATAATGGAAGCATGTGATCAGCTTTTTACAATTTGATTTTACAGGGGATACACTTTAAGTGTTTGCATGAGTCTCAGAAGTGATTTTGAACTTTAGACATTTATACAGTGATAATGTGATGGACTGTGAAATTTTGAATTTGGGCAGAATGCATTTCTACATTGTGATATGGCTACAGTCTTATGGGGTCTAGGGAGTGGAATGTGTTGATTTGAATGAAATGACCCATAGTGAGTGGCACTATCAGGAGGTTTAGTCTTGTTGGAATAGGTGTGTGCTTATAGGAAAAAGTGGACATTGGGAGTAGAATTTGAGGTCTGAGATGCTCAAGTTATGTTAAGAGTACAATCTCTCCCTGCTCTCTCTGGACCCAGATGTAGAACTCTCACCTCTTCTCCAGCATCATGTCTACCTAGATAACAACATGTTTCCCACTATGCTGATAATGAACTAAACCTCTGAAGTCTAAATCAGCTCCAATACATGTTTATAAGAGTTGCTGAGTGTATTGTGTCTCTTTATAGCAATAGAAATCCTAAGTAATATATAGTGATAGTATAGGGATATTTTACTCAGTTACACATATAAATAATTTCTGTTAGTAAGAAATCAAAGATAATCTCATATTTCTTTTCTTAATGTCACATGGGCTTTCTGTTACACTTTTTATAAGTAAGTGTTGTCCATAAGTAAAAGTATATTTCCTTACTTAAAAGAAAATGTACCATCCTTGCTCTTTGGCACATTTCCAACCCTTGATACACTAAGCTGCCTGATAATGATGGCAAAAGAATACACTCTAGAGAGTCATGAAACAGATAAATCTTGGTGGAAAAAGAACCTGACAGATGGAGAGGTGAACCAATAGAAACAATTTTTTCCATGTTGCATGGGGATTCCAGTTCTACAATCAGAGCTCATATGAAAATACTGGGTGTGTGTTTGTGATCCTAATGCTGTGGTGTAGAAACAGGAGCATCTTTGGGTTCACTGTCCAGCCAGATTAGCTTAATCAACAAATTATTGGGCCTGTGAGAGTCCCTGTAGTACATAGTGAGAGACCCTTTGGGTCCCCAGTTCTCAATCTCTGTTTTGAGACTCCTTTGGAAGTAGCATTTCAAATGTTCTGTATATGAGATATTTACATTAGGACACACAGAAGTAAGAAAAATACAGTTATGAATTATCAATGAAATACTTTTATGATTGGTGGTAACTACAACATGAGAAATTATATTAAAGCATCACAGTATTTGAATACTTGAGAACCACTATTCTTAGATCTAGTGAGAGACCTTGTCACAATAAAACAAAGTAGACAGCTCCTGAGGAAATGTAAACAAGATGGACCTCTTGTTTCCATATACACATTCCCTGCTCCATCACACACAAATACACACACACACACACACACACACACACACACACACACATATATATATATATATATATATATATATATATATATATGTGCACATGCACACAGATGGGAAATACTGAAATTAGTAAACAAATGGTGTTTGTCTTACTTTGATTATGAGATAGGTTTTCCTCATCTACTCTGATGGGGCAGGATGGAACTTTCTATATACATTAGGATAGTCTCAGACTCACAGATGTTTTCCTGCCTTTGCCTTCTGAATGCTGAGATTAAAGGCATGTGCCATGATACCTTGCAAAGGAAAGAGTTTTTGAAGATACCAAACAATAAATAAATAAATAAATAAATAAATAAATAAATAAATAAATAAAAATACATATACACATACATAATACACTAAATATATATATATATACATATATATTTCCACATTTAATGCTTTATCAAGAAGAAGTTTGAGGTTTATTGAAAGGGAAAGATTAGATAACTTGATAGAAGATAATCAGAAGCAACAAAACATGAAACAAAGTGTTTGCAGTCATTAGAGAAAAATGAGGTTTAGGTTTGTTAATCAAGAGGCAGATGACACAGTATCAACTCAGCAACTTAAGCAATCAAAACAGAACATGTAACCAATGGACTATTCTGTTTTAGAGAAAACATGATAAATATTATCATGTGTCAACCCCATCATTTTTCAAAATACAGTTATTTTCAACTCATTTTGGTTTCTTGTTATAAAACAATATATAAATGCTACTATGTAGTATGAGTCTGCCAGTATTACTTTATTGTAATCATGTTTTGAATTATATTAATTAATTAACTAATGGTCTACACGCCTCCAGAAATATCCATTTATACTTTAGTGAAACTTAGGAGTAAAATTATGTATTTTGTGATATTTGTAAACATATAATTTAGCAAGGGTTCCCAGGTTATGCTCAAGAATGGGTAGTACCAAGTAAGGCTGTTTTGGATTCTAAGGAAATAGAAAGTCTGTTTTCCTAGAATAGTTGTGTCTTGGATATTAGGGATACAAAATCAAGCACATTGATACAACAGAGGTAAGTTTAATCAATTTAGTCTTGTTACTGTGGGCCCTTACAACATTGGCCAATATATAATATGTGAAAAACATAGCATTTTAATTATGGTGATGGTCAGTTCCACTCTATATTGCAAATACCAAAGAGAAATGGTCCAAATTAACACGAGGTAATGAGTACACATTCTTAGCTACTATACCTGCACATGACACCTCTGTACATTATGTAGATTTGACTATAGAATAATAAATCACTAAAAGGAACTGGATGAAATCACCACCATAGCACATGTTGAACATACAGTAAAGCTCTGAACAACAACAGAACTTCAGTGACCCTGGTGTGACATATTTTGAACTTGTCTAATTTATAAAGTTTAAATATCATACCTCTAACCTTGGTCCCCATCTCTGAATGATGTATCTTATAAACAGTTATTGATTTTCAAGAAAGAAATTTTTATCTGCAGGAAAAAGACACCGGTTCTGGAATAATAATAAGTCAGCTTACATTTCTTAATGAGAGAATTGATATCACATTGTAATCAGTTTAAATGTCAATGTGCATACATGTAAACACTGAGAAAAATGTTTAAGTAGATCATGCTATGTAAAGGTCATGCAGACCTTGCAAATATGGCTAAATCTCTAATCTAATCTACTTCCTGAATCCAAATATCAGATTATATCCCCTTCACCACCCAGAACTCTGAATTTCTGATATTCATTGAATCCTAAAAGTTTCATATATTTGTATTTCTAAGAGCCCATATTCAACCTTATGCAATCAGCATATTGATTTATTATGGAAAGTCGTTTTAACATCAGTTTTTCATTGATGAAGCACCCTAAGAGTTGAATCATCTGAATGCTTCAGGAGTATTTCCCTACATCAGACATGCATAATGGGAATACATATGCATGCCTGCCTTCTGTAAATATGAGAGACAGTTTGTTTGGCTCCACATTTCATTTTGCTTTACAGATAGCACTATTCATGAACTTCAACAGAAATGCCATATAATACCCCAACTCTGTCCATCAGTAGCAAGACTTCTCAATCTTAATGCTGATGCCAGCATCTGAATCTCATTATGGAAATTTAGTTATTGTATACAGGTTCATATTTACAAGTATACATAAGAAAATGAAAAACAAACACAAAAAAATCAGATAAGGGAAGTTTCATTAAAGTTATTAAAATGTATGTTATTAATCATCAGATATCTCCTTGTTAATGGAAATAATTAAAGCTCTATGTTCATATATTTACCTTGTAGTCACATATGTCTCTATTGTCAAGTTCTGGAAATTTCTGTTATTTGCATTTTTTAAGAAAATCTATTTCATTATACTTTATACATTATAATACTATCAGCATATACACACAATAAATTAATCAGATTGATGACAATCCTAATTGTCATCATTGAACTTTCATCCAGGAACTGATGGAAGCAAATGCAGAAATCCACAGCTAAACATTTGGAGGAGCTCCCAGAGACCAGTCAAAGAGAGGGAGTATCGATAAAATGAGACAAGGGGTCAAGACCATGCTTGGGAAACCCACAGAAACAGCAGAACAGGACTAGTGGGAGCTCATTGACAGCTGGGGAACCTGCATAGAACCAAAATAGGCCCTCTGATGACAATTTGGTGTCTTACACAGTCAGTGGGGCCATTTTCAGTGGGACCAGGATATATCCCTAGTGCATAAACTGACATTTTGGAGTCTATTCCTTATGGAGGGATATAAAGGAGGTGGGCCTGGTCCTGCTTAAGCGTGATATGGCAGAATTTCTTGACTCCCCATGGGAGGCCTTATCCTTCCTGAAGAGAGGATTAGGGGTTTGATCGAAGGATCTTGGGGGACAGCAGCAGGTGGGGCAACTGTAGTTGGTCTGTAAAATGATTATTTAAATACTAAACTAGATTGTTTTACATATCAATCCCAGTTCCTGCACCTTCACATCCTCCCATGTTCCACCCACCAGACTACTATCCCATCTCATTTTTGCTCACCAGGGAGGGTGAGGACTTCCATGGCAAGTCTTCAAAGTCTGTCATATCATTTGGAGCAGGTCCCAGGCTTGCCCCCATATGTATAGGCTGAGGGAGTATCCCTCTATGTTGAATGACTTCCCAAAGTCCATTTGTATACTAGGGATAAATATTAATCCACTACCAGGGACTGTCCATAGACTGCCCAGTCCTACCAATTAACACCACATTCAGGACATCCTGGTGGGTCCTATGCTTGTTTCTCAGCTATCAGAGTGGAGTCCATGATCTCCCCTTTTCTCAGGTCAGCTGTCTCTGTGGGTTTTTCCAATTTGATCACCACTTCTCCCTCTCTGATACTGGATTCCAAAATTTCAGATAACTGTTTAGCTGTGGGTGTCTGCTTCTGCTTCCATCAGCTACTAGAAGAAGGCTCTAGTATGGCATATAAGGTAGTCATCAATCTCATTATAGGGGAAGGGCATTTAATGTAGCCTCTCCAATATTACTTAGATTGTTAGTTGGGGTCATCCTTGTAGATCTCTGGATATTTCCCTAGTGCCAGATTTCTCTTAAAACCTATAATGGCTCCATCTATTATGCTATCAATTTTCTTGATCTCCTCTCAATCTTCCTGTTCCATCATGCCACCTCTCCCCTCCTCTTCTTTTTATTTCCCTCTTCCCTCCCTACGTTCCCAATTTACTTGGGAGTTTTTGTCACTTTCACCTTCACCAGAACACCATGTATGTCTATCTCTCTTTTAGTCCTCCTTGTTTCCTTCTTTTCTAGCAGTATGGATTATAGGCTGGTAATCCTTTGCTATATCTCTAAAAATCATACAATGAAGTACAAATCTTGTTTCTCTTTTTGTGACTAGGACTATGAACATAGTCACCAAAACACAAAACAACCCATTAAAAAGAAGTCAAGAAACTTGTCAAGAAAACACCAAATAACCCTATTTAAAATGGGTTACAGAAACGAAGAAAGAATTCTCAATAGAGGAAATCAAAAAGGCTGAAAGACACTTAAAATGCTCAGCATTCTTAGCTATCAGGGAAATGCAAATCAAAACAAATTTGAGATACCATCTTACTCCTGCCAGAATGGCTAAAATTAGGAACACCAATGACAACTTATACTGGAGAGGATGTGGAGAAAGGCGAATACTCCTCCACTGCTGGTAGGAGTACAAATTCGCACAGCCATTTTGGAGATCAGTATCATGGTTCCTCAGGAAAATAGGAATTGGTTTACCACAGGACCTGGCAATCCCACTCTTAGGCATATGCCCAAATGATCCACTTCCATGCAACAAAGACATGTTCTCAACTATGTTCACAACAGACTGATTTGTAATAGCAAGAACCTGGAAGTAACCTAAATGCCCCTCAACTGAAGAATGGATAAAGAAGATGTGGCACATCTACACAATGGAATACTTCTCTGCAGAAAAAAATAATGGTATCTTGAAATTCGCACGCAAGTGGATGGAACTTGAAGAAACCATCCTGAATGAGGTAAACCAGTCACAAAAAGAGAAACATGGTATGTACTCACTCATGTATGGATTTTAGACCTAGAGCAAAGGATCACCAGCCTATAATTCTAACCACCAGAGGAACTAGGATACAAGGTGTGTTCTAAGAGATTCATATAAGGTCCCTCACAGAAGGGGGAAGGGACAAGTTCACCATAGCAGATGGGAAGTGGGGGTGAAGTGAATAGAGAGAGAACTAGGAGAAAGAGAAGTGGAGGAGAGGAAAGCACATGCCACTAGGAAGATTGAGACAGGGTAGGAATAGAGAACAGAAGAGAGAGAGAGAGACAGAGACAGATTGAGAGAGATAGAATGAACATAAAAGAGGGAGCCATGATTGGTTTGAAGAGAAACTGAACCTAAAGAAATGTCTAGAGACCTACAAGACTTCCACCAACTAACAATTTGAGCAATCGTGGAAAGTTCCCTTCCCAGATAGTGATATTGACAACTTACTTATCCACCATCATGGAGCCCTCATCTAGTTCCTGTTGGAAAAAGAAGCTAACAGCCATAACTAAACACTGAGTCGAATTAGAATCCAGATACAGAGGGAGAGGACAATACCAGGTTGCAGAAACACATAGAGAGAGCTGACCTGAACAAGGAGGCACTAATATACCCCCAGACTGATATCTGGGAAGCCAGCATGGGACGGACTCAGACAGGGACACAGGCAGGGAGAGGGAACAGGGATCGACATGTAAAATAATAAATTAAATAAAAAATAAATAAAGGAAATTTGTAATCTTTATGTGAGATGACAGACATACCAAGTTTCTTAAAACTTGCAGAGGTGAGGGATCATGTCAACCTATGAGATAAGTTGCTGAGTTTTCTTGTCAGATAATGAGAACACCATAAAAAAGTGCAGTAAAATTTACAACTGTTATTTACATTGTATTCATCTTGGTGATATTAGTACTGTTGTGAACCAAAAACTTAGTTATAACAAGTTATGTTTTTTTTCAATGTATCATTCTTGTTCTTTGAAAATTTCATATGAACATATGATGTATTATTATCATATTATCCCCCCCAAAAAAATTGTGGTACAGAACTAAACAAAGAGTTCTGAAATGGCTGAAAGACACATTATAAAGTGCTCAAAAATCTTAGCCATCAGGGAGATGGAAATCAAAACATTTCTGAGATATGCACTTCCTCCTGTCAGGATGGCTAAAATAAAAAACACCAAAGGCGGCTTATGCTCTAAAGAATGTGGAGAAAGAGGCACACTCCTCCACTGCTAGTAGGAGTGCTGACTTGTACAGCCACCAAAAATAAGTATGGCTGTTCTTGAGATAAATGGGAATCAGTTTACCTCAATATCCAGCAATATAATTGAAAGATGCACGTTCATACAACAAGGACATCTGTTCAACTTTGTCCATTGCAGCATTATTTGTAATAGCCAGAACTCCGAAGCAACCTAAATAATGAAAACAATTAAAAAATCCTAGGTTGAAACTACTTGGAAAGCTCATCTTGAAAATGCCCTTCCTGGATAGTGAGATCAACAACTAACTTATCCATGGAGCCCTCAACTAATGCCTGTTGGAAACAGGAACAAACACCCATACATAAACACTGAGTCGAACTAGAACCCAGATGCAGATGGAGAGGACAAGACAAGGTGGCAGAAACACATAGAAACAGCTTACCTGAACAAGGAGGAGCTAAAGGACCACCAGACTGATAGCTGGGAAGCCAGCATGGGACTGACTCAGGCCCCCCTGAATATGGGTCTCAGCCAGAAGGACTGAGCAGTCTAAGGGACCTCAGATTGTGTAGCCAAGATGTATCCCTGGTACACAAAAGGACCTTGCTAACACATCCCCCATGGAGGGATAACTGCCTTAACCTACAGACAGGAAAGAAGCCCTAGACCCTAATTCACATGATCTGTCAGATCTACATGACCTCAACTGGATGGCATTCACCTACATATGGAATTGGGGTGGGGGGATGGGAGGGGAGGGTGGTTAGGTTGCATGTAAGAGGGCAGAGAGGGTAAGAGGGAGGGAGGGAGGGAGAGAGGGAGGAAGGGGTAGAGGGAACTGGGATCGACATGTAAAATAATAAATTAAATTAAATAAATGTTTTGACTCCAAAATTTAAGTTCAAGGACAAGTTACTGGAGAAAAGGATTTCTATTTTTGTTTCCACAGAAAATGAAAAGCTGTGGATTCCTTCCAGACTAATGTGATTCGTTCAAGCCAGACCGCCTGAAACAGAGTACCAGGTGATCCTACATTCAAAACAGCTGGACAAAGCAGCCTTACAGACTACAGCCAGGATTTCTGCTTTAGAATCTGCCATGACAGCGCCCCTTACCAGCAGGAAGTTGTTTGGAAAGAACGATGCCCAAATTCCCAAATATTTCCTATAAATATTTGTTTTCATTTAAATGGACTTGGTTATATAAAATAAATAAATTAATAAAATATCGAGAAACAGTGTTAGATTTAGTGATTACCTGAAAGATCAGCATACCTAGGTATAAACATGAGTGTACGTGTTATGCTGGAAATTTAAAATTACAAGGTATGGTGAAAAAACATATTTTGAAAGATTAAACTTTTATTAACATTAAGAATAATGTGAAACAGAAAAGAACTGAATTGAGGTGAAAATAAGAGAAATATATGTATAAATTCATTAGCTAAAATAAAGTTCAGTGATTTGAAATTTCTGAAACAAATTATTTTTTAGTAATTATGCAAATATTGATATTTACTTTATAATAGCCTTTATGACTGGGACTGGTGGCATCCACCTTTAATCCCAACACTGGGGGAGTGAGCAAGGACTGGTGGATTTCTGTAAATACAAAAAAATTTAGTGTATAATCTGCCTCAAAACAAAGAGAGTAAATAAATAAAAAGCTTTTACTCCAGTTCACCCAAATGTAGTTTCCTGGACTTAAATACTATGTTTCAAACATCATTAGTGAAATTTGTCCTTTGAGTTCCTAGGATTGGGCTTGTGATTTTTCTTCTAGAAAATAAAATTTGGTGGGCTATGTAAACAAACCAATGGGAGAATCCTTAACAAGGAAGCCTATACTGGTACTGAATAATGGGTAGTGTGTGGTTCATGTCATAGCAATGAATTAGATCATCCAGGAAGCCTCATTTACATAGCCTTCCTTGACTTACAATAGAACTGTCATCTACATCTCTGGCATTGAAATAGTTTTGGGCATTTCCTTACATTTTTTGTATACTGTTTTGTTTTCTGAGCAAAGGCTTGCTCCTAGTTTTGTATAGTATAAAATTCAGCATGTCTGTATTTCACTTAAACTTTCATACAGGTTATTTGATTAAAATGATTCAATATTTGGACCTGTCTAGTAAATGCTTTTTTTATATCATAGGAAATAAATACTTCGAAAATTCTGCTCATATGAAATTTAAAAATTTGTTCATTACACTAGTTATTCAAATTGGGAATTAGATGGCCAGAGCAGTGGACCTAGTGTGGAAATTTAGTTCTGTCATAAATAGAGTCAACTGGGTACTTTAGGCTTTCTGATTATGTTTTAATGTTGTTCAGATGGGGGTCTCTAGACCCTTTGCTCTCTTAGTTTTCTCTCCTGAAAAGAGATTAAGAATGCAACTGTTGCAAGGAAAAGCATTAATGCAAGGTAAAATTCTAAACCTGGTTGTATCAGTGTTCTCTATTTTTCTATTTAAAATAATAGCATGTTTCTATGTAGCATCCAAACTCCTTTCTTGAGCATGCTATAACAGATCATAATTAACTGTCAACACCTGTAGTACATGCAATTAATTTTCAAGAAGGCTGGAAATAAAAGAGATCAATGTTGACATTGTGGAATTTAGAAGTGTTTCAGGAAAAAAAGTTAGGACTTTGCTGGGTAAGCTAAAAAGTAAATGAGAAAATATCAGATGGGTAATTAGAAATAAATGAAAGGAAATATGGGAATGAGACAGATAGACCAAGGGAAAAATGCTGAAATTATCATTTGCTAGTGCCAAAGCATGCAACACATTCTTCATTTATATATATATATATATATATATATATATATGCAATGTACATACACAAATTTATATATAATCCAAAATACTACCTGTAGACTATATTTCTGTGGTAGGAATATAAAGATAAAAATTACCTTGAAGTTCATTGAAATCACATATTGCCTGCATATTGTATACCAATGTAAGACATGCTTGTTAAACATGAATATATAAAATCTTTTATGGGCCAAAATTAAAATTTGTAAAGTTGGATGTCCCATGCCTCCCATGATATATAGTAAATAAACTTATTTATGTGGGCTATACAGAACTTTACAGAAATGTGTATCTCCTCTGAATTCTTATTGGTTGCAGATGTTCCATTTAGTACTCTATTCAATTTTACTGGGTTCTTTGGGTATTCTCAAAGTGATTACAGTTCAGGAAAAAATACAACTACCAGGCTGCTTTAAGATTTTTGAGTTGGCAATGGTGACAAAATGTCCTGTCTTGCTTCGTTTCTACTGGTGTGTGGTGTCACTGGAGGTAATATCACTTAAGTACTGGGATCAAAATGCAGTTTGATTTCTTCAATCTTTAAATAATCTTCTTTTGATTTCCCCTTGTGTTATTGTAGGATATTATTGGTTTTAGCTCTGATGAACATGCTATTGTCCAAATTGAGGTATCTGTGTTTAAGCATGCTTCCTGAGTGACTCACGTGACAGTGGCTTCTAAAAAGCATGTGTGTGTGCACCCACACACAAACACACACACACACATCTATATACATAATGTATCACACATATATGTCTCTGTGTATGTGTTTGATGTTGACTGAATTTTCAAATGTTATTTATATATTTTAATCATATATATTATTTTAGTCTGCATTCATTTATTAATATGATATATTAGAACAGGGGGCCTTGTGTTCTAATAAATATGAAGCTTTGAAGCTAATAACAAATATATTATCAACTATATTACTTGATTAATAGAATGGCTATTTCAGGAATTATATACACACATACATACACATATACATACATACATACATATGTATGTATATATAACTTTTATATGTGCAATTCAATTAACTATAATGAACTATAATGTAATCAATAATGTAAGATATCATAATATATGAAAATTTGTAAGAAGTAGCATGTGGATTTTTCCCTTTTTATATAATATTAAAAATAAATCTGTAGAAACGTAAAATCATCACTCACCTGAAATTGTTGACCCTTTCATCACAAAGAATACAATGAAATTATTTTAATATAGGTTCTCATTATGAAGCCTGGATCTCTCTATGAAGACCAGGCTGCCCATGAGCTCAAAGAGATACTCCTGCCTCTGTTTCTGGTGTTTTGGGGTTAAAGGAGTCCTCCACCATGTCTGGGTGACAATGAAATGTATAATATACAAATACACATTAATAGACATTATTTATGATTAAATATTCTCTAGATCAAATATCCATTCACAGCTGTAGTTCATTTAGTTGAATGTTCATCTTGCATGAATGATAATTTTAGTCATTTAATATAGCACTCAAAACCTCAAGTGTTTCAAATTTGTTTGCAATATAAAATCATTAAAATAATCAATTTTTTTCAAAAGTTTCTAAATCAAAAGCAAATAGCTATAGGAAGCCATTTATAAAAACCAAGAAAACTTTTTAAATTTTAATATATATATATATATATATAATTTTTTCTTATTTTACATATCGATCCCAGTTCCCTCTCTCTCCCTCTTTCCCATGTTCCTGATCCCCCTTCCATCCCATCCCTCCAACTCACAGGAAGCGTGATGCCTTCCAGGAGGGATCATCAAAATCTCTCTCAAGTCATTTGGGGTAGGGATTAGGCCCTTCCCCCTGCCTCTAGGATAAGGAAGTACCTCTCCATGGGGAATGTAAATTTTATTTTTTTAAATGTCTCCCAATTGATATAGAACAAAGATGCCGAAAATAGACAAAACAAGACAAACTGAACAACATATTTTTAATTCATTTTCTTTACCTTAAATGTTTTTTGTGCATATATATTATGGTTCCTAATTTTATGTTTTCATGAGAATTCTTCATATGTGAACATGTTTCTTTTTTTATATTTCTTTCTTAAGCTTTTCCTTTGACTCCTTTTCTTCTGTTTATTTTGTCTTATTCTAAATGTTTGTTTTCATTTTCTTATTTTATTGCTTCATTAATTTTCAGATGCCTGTTTGCTTCCTAATGAGTGAGAGAAAGAAAGGGTGAATTTGGCTGGGAGAGTATGCCTGGGAGGAATTGGAGAGAAAACTGTAATCAGAATATATTGTTTGTAAAATATTTACAATATTAATTTATCTCAATATAAAAATAAAAAAAACTACTGTATTTAAAGATGTTTGAATCCATCATTTTCGTTAATTACTTAAGCTTCTTACTATGATGAACATTTTAGCCTAAACTTTTTTTACAGTTTACAGAAACTTTCATCTTTTGTTGTAGGGCTTGAATTTACAATTATTAATTCTTCTTCCAATTTAGAATTTTTGTCCACCTCTATGCAATTGTTATTCCTTTTATGTCTCTAACTTGTTTTTCTATCTTCAACTCAGAACTAAAAAAAAAAAAAAAAAAAAAAAAAAATTTTCTTAATTAACTACAGTTTTGCTCTACTGGTTAATTCAGAGCACAACACAATGTATTATCAAAAGTGTTTAAAATATATTGGTAGTTGATGAGAAATTCCACAAAATTATGAGATTGTTAACAGCCTTGTCTCTGAACAATTAGGATTTAAATTCAGTGAGGAGCATTAGTGTCTCTCTATATAAAATTCCTTGTGAACTGAGATGTTTAATGGGGTTTTAACTATTTTTAAAATATATATCTATGGGTAATTTGCTTGCATGTATATGTATGTATCATGTGTCTAGTACATGCAGAGGTGTTTAGAGGACATCAGGTTTCCTCTATCTGTAATTAGAGATGGTTCTAAACTTCCTGTGGTACTGGGAATTAAATCTGGGTTCCGGAAGAGAAGCTATTCGTCTTAACCAATGAGCTATCTTTCGAGACTCTAAATAAGGTTTTTAAAATTGTTGTATGACATTTTACTCTTCAAAGCAACATCTATGGCTCTTATAGTTTTATATATGTTAAGTAATAACAGCAACAAAGGGGGTTTGGGAAGCCAAGAGATACTTTTCCTTCTTGATAAACAATGTGTTCTTCAGTACAACCATACATGCAGAGTCTCTCTGATTGTGATATTGCCCCGAGAACAAGGCTGATTCTCCCAAGACTATCCTTTGGGTCAAAAATTACAAACAGGTGCTCTTTCTAGAAAAGTTTACCCAAGACTTATATAAAATTATACAAATCAAAAGACATTCACTTTGACTTAACCCCTAACAGTGTGTAGCTAGGAGAAAACCTTTTTCCCTACCCTTCTTGGACTGATTAATGAATTTTTTTGTGTCTGATGTTATTAAATAAGTTTGAACATACTGACAGAGAGCATATGATTTGTGGTCTCATCATGTTGCCTACTCTGATATCATATTCCTGGGCTCAAATGATTCTCCAGCTCAAACCTCTCAGTAACTGCTTTAAAAGGGGAATAGGTCCTAATCACTATGTTTGTCTTCTGTGTCTTCTCATTAAATAGTAGAATACAGAGATTTTTCGTATAAAAAAATGAAGGAGCAATAGTATAGAAGCATTTTTTGTTCTTGTTTAATTTTATAGAAGAAACTTTTGATGCTTTGATAAGCCATGGACTATGGACTATGACATGAGGTGAAATTAACATCTACAGTGGCAACCACCCTGACATCCTTTATGGTATATTATTTTTTTCTTTTAATGGGTTGTGCTTTTTCTAAATAACTTCTTACTATGCAAACCCTCCACAGAACTTTTAAGTACTTTATTTAAATTACTCTTGATCAGAGCATATATTTTATTATAACTGCCACAACCATTATGCAAGTCACCTGCAAAACAACAGAGATCCTGAGAGGTGACTGTAATTCCAGTCACTTACAATGATATGACCTTGGTACTTATTTTAAGAAACTGAATTCACAGAGACCAATATAATCAAACTTTTAAGGCAAAAGACATTTATAATTAATTCATGTTCTTTTTGAATTGTAATGTAAGATTAAGTTAAATAGGGTAATGTCATAATTTGGATTGTTGTTTATATAGCTGGACATGGGCTGTTTTGTCTTTCAGTGTCAAACCAAGCAGGTGAGCTAATAAACATGGAAAGCTATGTTTTTGAATGGGTTATCAGTTCCTGTCTGCTTAAAGTCCTTAACTAAATTGTGAACTTAACCCAGCTGAATAAATACAATTTCTTGTAGCCAATATATACTTGACTTGAAACCCCAGTCTTCCTGAACCCTGGCAGTTTCTATGCCTTCAAATAACATCAGAACAACTTTCTTCAAAGAGTCCACCCCAGCATGTCCCCTCAAATATTTCAAAAGCTTCCTATTGACCTTAGTTTAGAGTGAAGTTAAAATCCTTTGAGATTCAGAAATCCTCTGTCAAAATCTACCTCATTTCACGGCACTTGGCTCAGCTACTCTCAGAGTTCCACAGATATTGACCTCATTTAGTCTCACTAACTCACTAACTCTTCCATGACCGAGACCCTTTGTACAAGATAAGTCTCTGTAGTGAGTGACCTTCTCCGTTGGATTTCAGAGTTTAGAACTTCTCAATAGAGATAATACTATTTCAGAAAGGTCATCAGTTCATGGTGGGTAAGTACATCAGTATCTCCCCGTTTTCTTTGATTCTTGTGACATATACCATCTTGCATAGTGCTTGAAGACCCAATAGGATATGTTATTGTATCCATAAGGAAATATGTGTTAAACTACAGACAAACTTGTACCTGGAAGAAAGATAAGAATATGAGATTTTCAAGTTTGTGTCCTAAGTTTGAATAAGAAAGGATTTGAACAGTTTCTTTTTTTAACCAACAAAGTTATCATACTTATCTTCCCACAACAAAACAATCTGATGGTTTTATTATTATTATTAAAAAGTATTCATAGCCAAAACTGTTGCAGGAAAAAAAAACATGTTATTACAAGTGTAATAAGATCTTCTGGCTTGATTGTACTTTTTTCCTTCAAAACAATTGTTTTTTATGTGAAAACTTTTAAAATTTTACAAATATTATTTCAGAGAACAGCCATAAGCCAGGCTACAGTACAGATGTGGACAGAATTTTGCAACAAAGTAATATGTTCGATATATGGAAATTTCAAAGCAAGATATATTGGGAGGTGTCTATCTAGTCATTTAATATTTATTTTTTTATTAATTTTTACACAGATATTTATATCTTATATACATATATGTATTTTAAATTACATATATTTCTACAACTTATTCAATGCTAATTTCATTTTCTTTGTCAAATGGTTTATTTTATTTATTTAAAATATATTAGATTTATTAATTACATATTATAAGTGTTCTGTATGTTTGTATGTACCTGTACTGTGTGAGGCCAGTAGAAATTCTCTAAGACCTTCTGTCAAGAGATACCATACTTTTCCTTATATTACTAAGATAATGAATTCATCACAAAAATAGTCTATATTTATTAGCATGAATACTTTCATTGAAAATAATTACTCAAGATCTCTAACACTAAATAAAGCATGCCAGATAGCTGTCCATTTTATGTGGGTAAGGCTATCTTTGGGTTATCTAGGACAGTCAAAAACCAAACAATAATTCACATTAAACATTTGTTTTTTGTTGTGATGGAGTTTGGAGGCCCATCACTTTACAAATGGTTTCTTCAATAAACAAATGATAACCAATATATTTTTTGATTCAGTGCCACTTTTTGGAAGCAAAAATTGTGATTCCACTTCAAATTAGCAAGAAGAAAATAAATAAATAAACAACTAAATAATATATACTATACCCTTCCCCAAACCTATTCATTTTCATACCTATTCCTTTTCTTTTTATACACATCAGTAAATGATTCTCTTATCACCAACCAAAGAAATCTGTTTTGATTACCTGTTTTAATCAAGTTTTAAGATACATATATTCTGAGATTAAAATTTTGTTTTATACATTTATTTCTTTTTCCACTGTTCTTATCCAAATTAAAATATTTGAGTGATTTGACACATCTTCCTATGTTCTGTTACCTGGTTTCTTTTCATCTCCACTAAGCCTGATAACATTGCAATCTTCATAAAATTACCTTGTGTCCTTAAGAAATTTTCTGTTGTTTGTTCATTTTTATTCATTTTTATTTTGTGTATGTATGTCTGCATGTGGATATGTGTGAATGCAGGTGCCCTCAGACTCCAGAGGAGTCGGATACACTGAAGCTGTAGTTAGAGATAGCTGATTTTTGATAAGAGTTCTAAGAGCTAAATTTGTGTCCTCTTGATTAAGCAGAAAGTGTTCGCTTAACCACTTCACTTCTCAAAGTTCCTTTCTGTGTGAAAGTCATAGTGATAGTTAAAAAGATAGAGATCATGATATTCCATCTGATCCATGCTGATCTGATAGGAGACAATCCATAGTGTTAACTGAAATTAAGATGTTGTATGAAGTACTACCTGTGTACTACCATTCTGATTCCACAATATATGTCAAAAATTTAATTTTTGTACATTTTAGCCATGTTTGCCTAAAGTTTCTCAACCATACTTTCTCTATTATGTCTCCTGTCTATAATCCATAGATGTTTTTATAAGTCAGCAAACAACTAATGCCCAACTATCCTAAACCAGATACATGTATACAATGTCTTTATCTGTGATCTTTTTTTATCTTCAAGTAAATTTATTACCATGAGTCTATAATAAGATGAAAGTTTTTGTTTCTTTAGTGTATATGATCACAGAATAATGTATAACTGCCAAAATGGTGAATTTTTCCATCTTAAAAATTGTATGCAATCTTCTTAAATTCATGAAAAAATATATCTTCATGCTCAAAATGTTACCTCTTTTGACTATAAAAGTGATGGTTTTAAACAAGTGATAGATTCTCACTGATGACCCAGAAATTACTATGTACTCTCATTTCTTCACAATGGCATGCTTTGAGCTAAATTCAGATTTATTTGTATTGAAGTTAACAACTATTTACTGAAAAATCCAAGAAAGAAGAAAATACCCATATTGCTATTATAAAAAGGCAGACACTTATTTAAAGACAATACATATCTGTATGTGAATGTGGCTACTTCCATTTTCCCTCCAGTTATTCTAAAAATAAGAGTACATATATTGATTTGTAATTCACTTTATTGTTTTTTCATAAAAGGTCACATAATAAATAGGTCATGAACATGTTTCTACTTCCATTGCATACAAATAATTCACTATTTTTGTCTGTATTCTGTTGGTTGCAAAATTTGCTCATTTTACCAATCTGTCACATTTAACAAACTTCACTTTCATTAGGTAATATTTAGGATATAATTCATTTCAATGCCTATGTAAGTTTAGGATATGTGACAATTTAAATGTTTAATGTCCATTTCATATTTAATGTCCAATAAAGTTAATATATATATATATATATATATATATATATATATATTGATGTTTGTGTGTGTGTGCCCATTTGTGTATTTTCCCCCAACAATAGAATGATGATTTTATTTTGCAGAAAAAACACTTCAGTTAAGATAACTGCTGTTATAAAGGATTTATAAAATAGATCTGATTAGGAGACACTAAGTCACACAAAGTAGAATTAAGCAAATGGGTAACCGACTTCAAGAAAAGAAAAGAAGTAGTTTGCTAACCAGGTTGGCTAGAGATAAACAGATTTTAGGATGCTAGGATATGTCTTTCCTGGATTGACAGGACATTAGGCTTCATTCCCATGACAAAGGAAGAGAATCCTGATTTACAACATTCCATTAAGTCTCTAATAGGCAGCTCAAGGGAGTAGTGCAGGCTTGTACCCAAAGTCAAATCATAAGCTGCCATAAAACACAATTCTGCCAATGGGCAAGATGACTTTGGTTAACAACATTTGAAATAATTATGACAGTATCTTTGCCATGTAAATCTCCCATCGGCCTAAGTTGCCAGATTTGCCACTTGTTTCTGTTTGAACTGCTTTTTGTGTAAACATGAAATAGGACCTAAATGTGTCTTAAGGATGACAGATTTTATGGGATGCTTTAGCCTCAGGTGTACACAAGTTATTAACATCTTTTGTTCAAGCCTGGATCCTCTTTGAGCATTGGCCAGAGCCAGATGTTCACTATTATTAAAGAGCATTTCCTGTATTAACCTGTAAATGCATGAGGGGGTTTCCACTGGGAAGGCATGTTAATTCTACAACATAATGACAATGGCAACTGTGGGTTTGTTTGCTTTTCTTTTTCCCCTCCTCACACACACCAACAACTTGTTTGTTTATTTTATTTGCTTTGTTTTGATTGACAGTTTCATGAGCTAGGCAAGGTGGCCAAGCCTTCAGTCCCAAAATTCAATAGGCAGAGATAAGAGGATTCCAAATACAAGGTAAGCCTTAGCCCGTATTGGTTTTCTGGCTAGCTTGAATTCTAAGTACTGAGAAACTGTCTCAAGCATACTAAGCAAAATATATTGTTTATTTCTTTATTTCTTTCCATTTTCCCCCAATCATCAAGATTTCCCTGCATCACCTTTGAAATAATTGAATTTCTAGTTATAGAGCTATGTTCCAATAAGCCCACTTCAGTCACTTACCCTCAATAATATAACAAACGAGCCAAATTAATGGTGAAAAGTAGAAGAAAAGAGTTATTCAGTATGTCTACATTGGGAAGAGAGACAGAGAGATGCAGTAGCCTTCCAAATTTGTCTGTAGGGTCCTGACATAAAGGTAAGGTTTAAGTAGGAGATTAGAAATCTCTGGCTAAAGCATGGTGCCACATCATCACTATCTCCTGATTGCCTTGAATGAAAAAATGATGTCCGAAAGAGAGAGACACTCAAGTCTCTCACAGAGACTTTCTGGTGGCTGAGGCAATAGATTCAAAAGAAAAAGTAATTTCCTCAGATATCTCATGCTAGGAGAAGGAAACTTGTTTCCTAACAACTTGTCATTAGTCTTAGGTGTTTATTGCTGCAAAAACCACCATGACCATAGAGCTAGTTCGGGAGGAAAGGGTTTATTTGGCTTACAATTTAACATTATTGTTTGTCACTAAAAGAAGTCAAGAGAGGAACTCAAATATGGCAGGATCCTATAGGTAAAAGATGGTGCACAGGCCATGGAGGCTTGCTTCCCATGATTTGTTCAGCCAAACTTTTTATAGAACCCAGGACCAGCAGCCCAGAGATGGCATTATCCATCATGGCCTGGGTCCTCCCCCATTGATCACTAAATGAGAAAATGCCTTGCAGATGGATCTTATGGATGTATTTCCTTAGCTGAGGCTTTTTACTCTCTGATGACTCTAGCTAGTGTCAAATTGATACATAATAAATCAGTCCATAATATCCACAGGATGAGACTGAAGTGCATACTAAGATGGGTCTATAGTTGGTGGACTAAACCCGGACCAGGACTTCTTAGATTTGTATAACCTAGACCCAGTGTTTAGTCCTTGATCTCACTCCATAACCCCGAAGATTGGCTTGGAGTTATTTGCTCTTGTTCTTTCCCTGCCCTCAGTGGCTACTTTAAACATAACCCCCTTCTCTACTTTCTACTATTAATTGGGCCCATTTAAGACTTGGTGAGGAGGGTTATCTCAATCTAGCTAGATGTGCAAGCTGTAACCCTCAAGTAAATTATCAGCCTCAGCTCCAAACCTTTTCTGCAATTTCTTCTGGGAGACAATTTGTGGGGAAATTCCAGCTACTTAGCATCAAATTGTTCTATTATCTGACAGACATAGAGAGGCCACAAGTGTCTCTTTACAATATTTTCATACCTAAATACCTGAACAGCTATATTTGACTAACTTTGAAATTCTTTCTTCAGCTCAAAGTCAATAATATCCACAACCAACAGAGGATGCAGTTTCCTCTACATACTATCTTTTTGCTGGGTAACCATAATTAATTTAAATAAGAGTATTAGACAAAAATCCACAGAAAATCTATGTGTGCATACGAAAATGTCATTTACAAAAAGACATATATAGTCAAATAATTCCACAATGGTGTGCATTAATTCTTCTGTAGAGACTGATTTAAGAGTTACTGCTTAGTTGTGCATAGCAAAGGCTATGGTTGTGCATGCCTTTAATCCCAGCACTTGGGAGGCAGGGGCAGGAGGATCTCTGTGAGTTAAAGTAGAGACCTGACTGGTCTACAGGAGCTAGTACCAGGACATCCTCCAAAGCCACAAAGAAATCCTGTCTCGAAAAAACAAACAAACAAACAAACAAAAATTACTGATTTCAGGCAAGGCCTCAAATGCAGAGATCAGGACACCAACCCAGTCAAAAAAAAAAAAAAAAAAAAACCTTCTACCTACAGTGTGTTTTGCCTGCAGAGCAGAACCAGAGCATTGCCATCAAAGAGGCCAGAGAAAAATCATCTAGCAACTGATGGGAAAAGATGAGGAGTCCAAAGTCCAAATATTAGGTGGAACCCAGGAGATTCTGTAGGGGAAGGGGAGGAAGAACCAGAACCACAGGAAACAGAGGGGCCAGGGAGATCATAGGAAAATGACCCACTTTATCAATTGACTGATACCTGTGGGAGTCACAGAGATCTGGGAGCCTGTAGGGGTCTTACCTAGGTCCTCCACACATATGTGATGGCTGAGTAGCTTGGTGCTCTTGTGGGATTCCTAACAGTGTAAGGAGGATGGTCTATGACTCTTTTGCCTGTTAGTGGGACCCTTTTTCTCCTACTGTGTCACCTTGTCCAGAAGTGATGTAATGATATGTGCCTGGTATTATTGGAGCTTGTTATTCTGAATTTGATTGATATTTCTGCCTGCTCTTTTCTGAGGGGATGTGAAAGGGGGTAGATCTGGAGGAGAGCGAAGGTGTGAGGGGATAGATTGGGGAAAGGGAAGGAGGGGATGTAGTATATAATAATAATATATAATAATAATAATAAGATGTAATATATAATAATAATAATAAAGTGCTTGTTTATAATTTGTCATATAAATTTTGAATTATGGTGGTCTGTCTCCAGTATCAAAACTTCTTAGGAAAGTGAATGCATAAAATAAAATGTAAGCATGAAAACACTGGAGGGAATGCTATAAATAAGGGATCAGAAAATACACCTGGTCCACATTAGGGAACTTTTGAAACCATAGTCCAGAAATCCCAGACTACTAGACTTGGAATGATGTAAATTAATAACAAATAGCTGCAACCTAGTACTCTGGGACTAGACCGACTAAGCCTGCCCTTATTTGAATAGCCCTGATTTGCCAGGCTGGTAATTGCATACTGGAAATTGTATAACAATAAATTACATAAACATTGGCTAATGCTAACCTCCCTGAACTCTATGCCAGCCAACATGAACTGTAATTCTTCACATGGTGCAAATTACAGACAGGAAATTGTGCTTAAAAGAGCTTACCTTAATAATAAAAGTACTTCTTCCAAATAGAGAACTCACCTAAATCCTACTGCCTTAAGCTATTATTAATACCCTAGTTATTGCCCAACTGGCTTTCTAAAAATAATGTATTGAGTAAAGGTTGTGTAATTTAATTTTTGTTTTTCCCTATTTTAGGCTAAAGGGTAGATTACTTTCTCTATCTGCCAATCTCTTCTATTCAACTAATATGTTATATTATTAAATGTACTTACATTCTGATACAATCTGATCTCTGTTGCTGTGATAAATACTAACTAAAAGATGAGGATTATTTTATTTTATAGGCCACTGTCTATTACTAGGGAAGCCAAGGTAGAAAAGCAAGGAACCAACTTGAAGAGTTACCCAGATCCAGCTGCCCAGGTGGCACTGTGCACAGTAGGCTGGGACATTCTACATCAATTAGCAAATAAGAACATGTCCTATAGACATGACCACAGGCCAATCTGATCCAGGCTATCTCCCAGCTGATACTCCATTGGGTAAATGGCTTTCAAGTTGACAGCTGGAGCCAATTTAGACAGTGTTCTAAAAGTATGGATTGCCCATTTTTATCTACTGGAAAGTCAGCCTGTGAAGCAAGGTATTGTCTCTTCTTCACCATTGGCTGGTCAGTGTTTTTATCCCCCCCCCCTTATTATTTTTATTTTACATATCTATCCCAGCTGCATCTCCTTCACTCCCTTCTTCCCTCTCTCCCTCCCTCCCTTCCTCTCATGCTCCCAACCACCCTCCCTTCCCATCCCCCCCCAATCCACATGCAGGGCCATGCCCTCCATGAAGGGTCATCCAAACCTGTCAAGTCATTTGGAGCAGGGACCAGGCCCTTTCTCTTTTCTCCAGGTTAAGGGAGTGTCCCTCCATGGGGGATGCACCCCCAAAGTCCTCTTGTGCACCAGGGACACATCCTGTTTGGTACATTGTTTGCAGTCCACATGGCTCAGATATCATGGTGTCATTCCATGAATAAGAAATAAAGAAGATGGGTGAAAAAAATAAAGACCTTTCACAAATAATTTTGAATGTGTCCTAGTGGTCAGGAAAAGGTCTTATAGGCATGAAGCTAAGGTATAGAAGCTAAGAAATGTAGGCTTTGTTTATGGAATCTCAGTGAAGCAATCAAACTCAGGGATTTTATTTCTGTATAAGATGAGTTGCAGAACACTTATTGTAATGCCACTGACAATCTCTGTCTCATGTTCTAATGATTAAATAAATGACATCATTTATAATGCTTTTCTCACAATGAAGGTAACCAAGAACTGCAATGTTTGTAAGATAAAGATTGAAACATCTCCTAATACCTGCCTATGTATTAAATATACAAAAGTTATGTTATCACTAACTCATATAATCATTATAATGATAGGATGTCAAGCATGCATTCTAAACTTTTCGTGGTCTACCTTACTTTGATGGTCTAACCTAATTTTCCACATGTGAATATTAAGTTATCTCAGCATTATTATTTAAATGGATGTTTATTTCTTAAATTTCATGACTGTAGCCTCTCTTCCCTCTTTAATAGACATACAATTTGTGTTCTGTGTTGTAACTCAGGAGATTCATACATCTCTTCAGTGACAGCCAGATGTTGTTAAAGCAATGCAGAGAAAATCCCAGGGCTCTGTCGGTTGGCTATCTCTACCAAAGCAAATAATTTGATCTATAGCTTTGGAAGAGGTAGGGGCTTTTGCTTAGTTGCTGTCAACTGATATGATGTTTAGAAGAATTGTTTTAGAGAATTGTTTCTCCATTTTCTATATACCACAGCTATTTCCCTTGAGACTTCAAGTAGATGTTTCATTAAGATTTCCGTATGTGACGGTTGTTTTATTGGATACACTATTTGGGTGGGACCAAACTTTGCACCACCATTCTGTATTACTCTCCAAGGCAGACACATTCACAGTTTGCTACAGCATGTATGTTTCTGAATACCTGTAAAATGTAGTATTCTTCATCTCAGCCTTCATGTCGATTGTGGTAAGCACCACAGTGAGGGGGTAAAACTAAATTAATATTAATTTAGAAACAGTGAGCAATATGAGTAACATTTGCAGCATTTAAAAAGTACATATATGTTTTGCACTCAATACATGTGCTTTCCTATATTTATTCTAATAAAACCCATATTTAGTAATACTATAAATTATTTCAGAGGAGGTTTTGAAATCTTTATTTCACATCTGAAAGTTTTTTACTGAATGTGGTGAACAGAAGATTTTACCTCATTAAGAAAAAAATCTAAATGGAAATGTGCCTTTACAGAGATTTAATGATACTTGTCAAATATTTGTCCTCTGATGTGGATATACACACATACACACAAGAAATAAATCTTTTAAAAGGCAAAGACTTCAATTTTTTGTAATATTCTAATTAATGGATTTTTGCTATAAAATTATGATAGTATTAACATAAATGTTATGAGAAAAGAATATTCCTCCCTAAAGTTAAAGCCATGCATAACCTTTGATTGTAGAAATGAGGAGTAATAGAGTAATAAGGACTTTGAAATTGAAGTGATGTGGTTGAGCCAGCTTTTACTGTTGTTTGTGAGAGCTACATATTAAAATGTAATCATATTAAAGTCTGTTCAACTGAATGCAGCTGTGATTAAAGTAAAAATCACATAAATACATGATGAAAGAAATTATACTGTCAACTACAACAATGGATTGCCATTAATTCTTAAATTTACCACTATCTATTGAAAACTATTGTCAGGTTATATACATCTTTGTATTACTGAAGCAGAAAAGGTATATACCACAGTGAAAGGCTACTATATTATTAATCTCAACTCCTTTTGGAAATATTATTATATAATGTGAAATTATATTCTTATTTTTTCCACATATACCTTACAAATCGGCCTTGACTTTTTTTTTTTTTTTTTTTGCTTGTTTGTTTTTGTTTTAAAGATAGCTGGATGTTAAAAATATTATACCACATTACATGCACAGACAAAGAGTGATACAGATTCAGGCATAGGTAATATAGATATATGGAAAAGTATGTAAGTCCACAGACTGTCAATTCAGGATGCTATCGCAATAAAGTTAATGAATGAAGTTTTTGAGCAATGTGGCTATTTTAGTGAGACCATATGAAGCTAAACTGTTATTCTAATTAGATCCAGAAACAAACATAAAGAATAACAAGTGAGTTAAATGATACCTTGAAACAAACAGAAATAAACCTCTGGATATAAAACTGGTGTTACTGGGACATACATTCATTGTCCAAATGTTCATTGAGTTACTTATACATTAGACCCCAAAATGTGTAAAAACCTTTTATTGCTCCTAAATGCCACAATTACACATATAGTTATAAAAGCCTTTGAACCATGTGAAAAGAAAAAACTAGTATTGGCAACAATCTACTTTGTGATAAATACAATACAAAAATATTTATATGTGTTTAATACTAGAATATTCATGATTATTTATCTTATTGATACTCTGTAAGAATTCTGATGCACACCCTATCTCTAAATCTATATGAATCCCTGCTTACAAATTAGAGCAAGAATAGTAAAACATAAATACAGTTCATTAATTCTTTTGTTGATTTTTATCTATGCTACTTATTCTCTTTCATAATTTCACTGGTATCTTTCTGATGATTTTCCATGTTATGTTATATATTATTATTAAAGTAAGAGTATTATAGATTAAATTACTCTATTATGTTAATATCTTCCACTTAAAATATTACTGCCAAATGTAATAAGCTAAAAAAAAAATAACACATAAGTAAATACGAAAATGTCCAATCCCATAAAGTCAGGAAATGCAACACAGACAAACCCTAAAACTATTTTGTTTTCTAAGTAAAATTTTATCCTATCATTATCTAAGCATGACTTTTGATATCCTTTAGTTTATACTTCATAGTGTATAGTGTAGAAAATATTTAAAGAAGAAAAAAGAAAAAGGAATTAAATATGAATTTTTTTATAGTCATAGGATAATATACATTATATGAAGTATAAAATGGTACCAGATTCACATTATATGAAGTATAAAATGGTACCAGATTCTCTAATATTTTCTTTACTTACATTTTATAAAATTGGCCATTTGGCATTTTTTAATCTTTCAAATAGACCACATTATTTAGTATATGGTTTACTTTACAAAACATTTATATCTGTACAGGGGAGTTAGAAATAATTTTGCTTTTAATATAAAATAACCAGAGAGATTTCATTATTGGTGTCATAACACTTATACATAATTCATATTTCTAAGATAGAAGAAAAGATATTTTTTTTACTCATTTTGTCTTAAGAGCAATGTATCCTTCATATATGTAACATAGTCTTCACTAATATATGCCAGAATACATTCTCTTTAATTGATTTGATATGTCACATTAAATGTTTATGAGGTTTATTTTAGAATCTATATAAAGTATATATGAGGAAATTTTAACTTTGGGGAAAATATATACTTTGAAGACATTATTATATTTGCAATAAGCCAGATACCAAAAGACCAATATTGTTTTATTATTTTAACCCATAATGACTAGAGCAGTCATCACACTGAGCACAAAGAGACGATGGTAAAACATACAAAGACTCTTAATGTACCTGCATAGAACTCACATAGATAAATTACATATATATTTTATTGATCAAGCATTTTATGCAGCCAGAATTAGAATATAAATGAAATAACAAAGTAATTTTATGTGTAAAGATAGGAAGACAGACATAGAATATTCAAATTGCCTTGTGACCATCATTTTGACTATGATCCTGTTTGCTACACAGCTAGATTTTTGTGTATGTGTACTGGAATCAAACCCTAAGCTTAGAAAACAGAAAATATTTTACCATAGAGCTACACACCTACATGTACATAAGTACATCTTTCTAATATATAAACACACAAAAAGAATAGATCATTTAAATAAAAACTAATTATTTAAAATTATGTTAAATATTTATGAGACATTTCTATATTTTTATTCTAATTTTTCTTGATATAAAGTGCTTATTTTAGTACTTTATAGATGAAAGGTAGGAAAAGAGAAGTAATTGATTAAAATTTTCTGGCAGAATATATAGTTAAGTTTCTTTTCATCCTTACAGGACTTTCCATATGATATTTCATTTGATTGCCTACTCATTTATTCTAAATGGATTGTCAGATTGACTCAATAAGCCAAAGCATACATAAAAACATTGTCTATACAAGGGAGCTATAAGAATTATGCTTTCCATTTTTCCTTTAGCTGTTTTTTTTATTTACTGTCAGCAGAAATATTTTACAGACCAAGAGCTTTTTATTATAAGAGAAAAGAAAAAACAAAAAACAAAAAACAAAACTAGCACATTGAAATTAGGCAAAACAAATAAACAGAAAGAAATTAATCCAAGAGAAGGCACAAGAAACACAGGCCCAGTTCTTCACACATTCCAGAATACCATAAAAACAGTAAACTGGAAGCCATACCACATACGCAAAGGAACTGTATGGTAAACAGAAAGAAGAAATAAAAATAAAAACTAAAAAGATAAAATTAAAAGAGAAAATGTAATGATATGATCTTGTGAGACAAGGAATCTCCAAAGATGCTGCTGTGTTTGCAGTCTCTTGGCTGTCTACTGCTGGGCATGAGGCCTACCCTTAAGAATACAGGGAACTGGGATCAATATGTATAATAATAATAATAATAATAATTAAATGAATAGTTTGTTTCCCCAAAGAGACTCCCTAACTAAATTTTCATTTGCAAGTGGTTATCAATTGGATATCATTCCTGGGTTACGGATGGGGCATTCACTTTTCCTTTCAAATCTAGGACCTCAACTGGTGCTGAGCCATGCAGGCCTCTTGTGTGCTGCCTCTGCCTATGTGAGTTCATTATAAGTGCATTTATCTTGCTACTTTTGAGAGCCTTGTTTCTTAGTGTATTTCATGCCCAATAGCTTCTTTTCTACAGGGTTCATTTGATGACATCCCATCTAGGGCTGAGTGTTCCAAGGTCTCTCATTCTCTGAAAATGTCTGACTATGAGTTGCTATATTTGTTCTGAGAAGGAATCTATAGCAGGAAACTTCTCCGATGATGGCTGAAGTAGACAATGATATATAAATATAGCGGAATATCAGTAGAAGTCACCTTTTTTGCTACTATAATTTTTAGAATGATACTATTTGATTTTACCCTAGTTCTCTGGGATGTCTAACCTCAGGATTTTGGTCACCCCATCAGTGTCTAGTATGGGTTACATCTTGTAGATTGGGACTTAAGTTAAATCAAATAAAAATCTTTGTGCCACCATTGCTTATTGTGGGAGATTTGTACAGTATGTGAAAATGTATTGTTGTGATTGGTGTAATAAAAAGCTGAATGACAAGTTGCTAAGGAGGAGGTATACTCAGGAAATCTGGACAAAAAAGAGAACTCTGGAAAGAAGAAAGGCAGAGTCAACAACCTAACATGAAGAAAGCAGGATGGGTAGTAGGGAGATGAGGTAAGGAGCCACATAACAGAATGTTGATTAAAAATATATGTTAATTTAAGTTATAAGAACTATTTAGGAACAAGTCTAGGCTAAGGCTGAGTTTTCATAATAAAAATCTCCATGTCATTCTCTGGCAGCTGGCTGGTAGGATAGAGAAAGACTTTATAATGGCACTATTATATCTTGAAGATGAGACACCATTATAGATTAAAAAGTTTTGTAGATGGTTTGGTGTTTATTTTTCTCCTTTGTTAACATGTAAAATACCTTCTTGTACAAAAGATGCTGGCATTTAGGTTTAAAGTCTTTATCTAGTCACCAGCTCAATTCTCCCATGTTCAGTGAGTTTTAAACCTGTTATCTTCAACAAAGGGGCCTTGCCATCAATTTGTGGAGAGCAAACTATAGATTTAACAAGAGCCTGGGTTGCTTGGGAGTGGGACACTTTTTGGTCAAAAACTCAATTAGAAGTAACCTAAACCTAGAACCGGAAGCTTTGGGGATGACATCAAGAGTTGGAGCTTTGTCTCCCCTTTGTCAATTTCATTTAGATTGTTTTCATATATGTATACAGTAAGTTTCTATTATACCTCTCAAATGATGCTTTATTTCCCTCCCTCATCCTCCTCTTGCCTTACCATATCCATTTTATTCTTTCCAACCATCCACAACTATTGTATTTCTCTTTCCTGGAAACATTATCTGTCCTCATCGAGTCCCTCTTTAAAAAATGTCTTTGGTTCTATGGATTACAGATTGGTTATCAGTGGCATAACAGCTAATATCCACATATAAGTGAATGCATGACATATTTGTCTCTATGGTTCTTGGTTATGTCACTCAGGATGATTTTATTTTTCAAAATTTCTTTTTTAATAGGTTATTAATACTACATTGTGTAAATGTGCCACATTTTTATATGCTATGTTTATATACATTTATGTATTCTGTTTATATATTTTGTATATTCTACAGAGAGACATCTAGGCTGTTTTCAATTTCTGGCTATTATGAATGGAACAGCAATCAACACAGTTGAGCAAATATCTCTGTGGGAACATGGACATTCTCAGAGTATATGCTCAAATGAGTTATAGCTGTATTGTGTGGTAGATCACTTTGCATCTTCCTGAAGAACCACTTTTTTTATTTTTGTAGTGGCTGTAAAGTCTCCATTCCTAGGATCAATTGACGAATGTTCCTATTACTGGATCCACATCCTTGCTCAGATGAGCGGCCCCTTAAAAAAAATAAATCTTAGCTATTATGACAGGTATAAACTAAAATCTCAAAGTAGTTTTGATTTGCATTTCCCTGATGACTAAGTTTGTTGAGAGATGGGAGATGGCATTCTGTAAATATGCTTCTCGTACTTCTTAATGAATAAAGCACTGTTGGCCAATAGGAAAGCAAGATAGGTGGGACTAGGAGGAGATGGCATGGAGAGACTGGGGAGACCAGACGCCAGCCCCCTTCCCCGGTAAGATGAAACCACATGTAGGATCAGCTTGTACTCTGTTTCAGGCGGTCTGGCATGATCAAACCACATTAGTATGGAAGGAATCCACATCTTTTCATTTTCTGTGGAAACAAAAATAGAAATCCTTTTCCCCAGTAACTTGTCCTTCAACTTAAATTTTGGAGTCAAAGCATTTTTTAAATTTAATTTATTATTTTACATGTCGATCCCAGTTCCCTCTCCCTCCCTCCCTCACTCCCTCCCTCCCCCCAGCCCTCCCTCCCTCCTTCTGTCCCTTTTACCCTCTCTGCCCTCTCACATGCAGTCTAAACACCCTCCCCTCCCATACCCCCACCCCAATTCCATATGTAGGGGAATGCCATCCAGTTGGGGTCATATAGATCTGACAGGTCCTGTGAAGTAGGGACTAGGGCTTCTCTCCTGTCTCTAGATTAAGGCAGTTATCCCTCAATGGGGGATATGTTCACAAAGTCCTTTTGTGCACCAGGGATACATCCTGGCTCCCCTGTCTGAGGTCTCTTAGACTGCTCAGTCCTTCTGGCTGAGACCCATATTCAGGGGGGCCTGAGTCAGTCCCATGCTGGCTTCCCAGCTATCAGTCTAGTGGCCATTAGCTCCTCCTTGTTCAGGTAAGCTGTCTCTATGTGCTTCTGCCGCATGGTCTTGTCCTCTCCATCTGCATCTGGGTTCTAGTTCGACTCAGTATTTATGTATGGGTGTTTGCTCCTATTTTCAACAGTCATTAGTTGAGGGCTCCATGGAGAAGTTAGTTGTTGATCTCACTCTCTGGGAAGGGCATTTATGATAGCCTTTCCACAGAAGCTGAGATTGTTAGTAGGACAAAACAGCCCTACAGACTACACCTAGGATATCCGAATCTTCTTCGAATCCCCCAAGACAGAGCCCCTTACCAGCAGGAAGTAGTTTGGAAAGAACGACACCCAGATTCCCAAATATTGTGTATAAATGTTCGTTTTCATTTAATTGGACTTTGTTATATAAAATTAAATAAAACACACACACACACACACACACAAAAGATGAAACCACATGGAAATACATAGATTAACAGAAATGGGTTAATAATTAAGACAGAGATAGCCAATAAGAAACTAGTACCTGGCCAACAGCATTATATCAAATGCAGAGTCTCAGTGCTTTATTTGGGGCTGGCATGGCAGCTGGACCAGACCAGCAGCAGGACAAGGCCGGGGCAGGGGGAATACTACTCCTTACACAATGTGGCTAATATGAACATCTACTTAAAATTTAACAAAAGCTTAAAAAAGGGATTTAGAAATAAAAGAACAGAGATAAGCAAGGTTTCTTGGTAGCAGCATTTTTCTCGGTTGGACCCTGTTTTACAAGAGACAAGCAGATAGATGTTTGTGCAGTTCCTTTAAGGGAAGTTTCCTGACTCAGCATAAGCTGCAAAAAAACAAAACAAAGCAAAACAAAAACCAAACAAACAAACAAACAAATTCACAGCTTTTAAGAAAATATGCTAACAATTTATTGGTGTGTATCAGAGCTGGCAATAGCAGTGACCACATCTCCAAACCGGCAGCTTGCTGCTGGATGACAGCACAGACGAATGCCATGAGCATAGCTCTCAGTTCTGGTGGTATAAACACCCCTACCATCTTGGATAGCCCTTGGCTGAAACAGCTGTGACTTTCATTGTAGCAATGTTGTTTACCAGATAAAAGACTCGTGGCCAGGAAAAGATAAAGATTTACAGTAAAGACAGATTCACATTAAGAAAAAACACTAAAGGTTTACAGTGTGTAGGCTTGGGTGAGAAAAGGAATAAAATGGTTTTAAAAATACAGCCAGGAGTTGGGTGTGGCGGCACATGCCTTTAATCCCAGCACTCTGGAGACAGAGAAAAGCAGATCTCTGTGATTGCAAAGTAAACCTGGTATGCAGCATGGATTCCAGGACAGAAAAAAGTTTCACAAAAAAACCCTTTCTCAAAAAATAAAAAAATAAAAAGTAAAAGAAACAGAGGAATAATAAAGCCACTTAAAGATGAAAAGCTCAGAGAGAATCTGTATATTGTATGGCATTATATCTTCTTTATAAAGTTTGACTGCTGAGGAAACAACTATTAAAGGAAATGGCAATGGATTAATTCAATTTCTATATTTTAAAAATGCTTTGACTTCAAAATTGAAGTCTAAGGACAAGTTACTTGGAAAAGAGATTTCCATTTTTGTTTCCACAGAAAATAAAAAGCTATGGATTCCTTCCAGACTAATGTGGTTTGATCAAGCAAGACCCACTGAAACAGAGTTCCTGGTGATCCAACATTGAAAACAGCTTGAACAAAGCAGCCTTGCAGACTACAGCCAGGATTTCTGCATCTTCTTAGGATTCCCATGACAGTGCCCCCTACCAGCAGGAAGCAGTTTGGAAAGAATGATGCCCACATTCCCAAATTTTGTTTATAAATGTTTGCTTTTATTTAAATGGGGTTGGTTATAAATGGTTAGTGACCACAACCAATCTTTTTAAAGGTAAAAAGGGGATTATAGTATAGATATGAATACTTTGTTTTGGAATGGATTTTCATTTATTGATACAAATTAAGGTTAGTTTTGTGATGTGTATATTTCTCCTTTTGTTTAGGTATTGTGTTTATATAACTCATTTGCAAATGTAATGTATTGCAGTACAGATTATAGATAATCACCTATGATAGTTAAAGCTTAGATTTAAGTTAGTTAGGTTTTTCAAGATACACACAGATGTATTTGAGATAAATATGCATTCTTCAAACCTTTCAAAGACCTAAAGAATATGGCATTTAAAACGATTGAGGGTTTTTCTTGACGGTGAGACATAACTGCTCCTGGCAATACCACTGTGTCAGAAAGGAAGATGGACATTAAAGAAACACGTTAAGAAGTTTACTTCCAATATGGCAAGACTAGCTATTTGGAAAAGATACTGCTCTTGTCTGGATTGTTTGACTTTGTGCTGTATAAATTGGGCATGCAGTACACACAGAAAAGTGACTGTTGATTCAAGATGGACATTGGTACAGAGTTCCTGCTTCATGGGAGAGTCTGCCAGATAGTCTGCAGGACACAGAGAAAAGTGACTGAGAAACTGCCAATACAAGAAGACAGTTTAAAGTTTCCTGACATGCTGAAGAGTCTGCCAGACACACTATAGACTGTGGGCTGAAAATGGAAGATTACAAAAGAACTTCGGGTAATTGACCAGGCAGTGTGTTGTTTCTGCCATTTCTGGAGTTTATATATTATCCTTATGTGGCCATTGAGGGAGTTGAAGACAAATAGTTATGGTTATAGTTTTCCTTAGTATTAAATATAAGTTACATAGACTTTAGACACACAAAGATAGGAAAGATGATGGAATATTTACTTAAATTCTTGCTAAATGTTAATGGACTAAATATTGTTAACTGTGATTCTTACTTGATAATTATTGTTACATATTTTGCTTTGTTAAGATTAAAACTATTCTTTTTATTTAGACAGAAAAGAGGAGATGATGGGAGATGTCATTCTGTAAATATGTTTCTCATACTGCTTAATTATTAAAGCACTGTTGGCCAATAGGAAAGGAAGATAGGCAGGACTAGGAGACAAGGAGAAGAGAGAAGGTAGGAAGGAGGAGTAAAGATGGAGAGACTGGGGAGAGCACAATGCCAGCCCACTTCCCGGTAAAGTGAAACCACGTGGAAATACTTAGATAAACAGAAATGGGTTAATACTTAAGACTGAGCTAGCCTATAAGAAACTAGTACTTGGCCAACAGAATTATGTCAAATACAGACTTTCTGTGCATTGTTTGGGACTGGCGCCACTGTGGGCCTGGCAGCTGGTGGAAAATCCTACTCCTTACAGTTGAGCACTTCAGTTTGTCTCAGTCATTATAGTTTTGTCATTTGAAAATTCATTGTTTAGTCTTTTCCCCCATGTTTTAATAAGGGAATTTTCTTAAGATCCAGTTTCTTCAGTTCTTTGTATATTTTGAATATTAGCATTATACCAGAAGTGTAATTGTGTAGGGTAAAATTTTTTCCTGTAATGTAGACTGCCACTTTGCTATAATGATAGTGTATTTTGCCGTAAAAAAAAGCCTCTCAGTTTTGTGAGGTCCCATTTATTATTCATTGATCTCAGTTCATGTGCTAGTAGTGCTCTTTTCAAAATGCCTTTTATTATGCCAATAAGTCCCCATCTCCAAAGGATCATGTAGATCCACTCCTCTAATCTTCCTTCTCCACAATCATACTTTATCATTTTAGCTTTTTAATGGGCATATGGATTTGTCTTTTCTGGAAGATGGCAGAAAGGCTAAGTGAGGTGAGATGATGTAGGTAGCTGCATGGGGCACCAAGGTATGTGATGGAATTTTCAAAGGAAAGATAAAAAGGCAGAACACAGGATCACATTAGTGATGAAAGGAAAGGAACTAACTAGAAATTTTATGTGACTGGGTTACCTCCCTCAGGATGATTTCTTCTAGTTCCATCCATTTGCCTGCAAATTTAAAAATTTCATTCATTGTTTTTTTTTCCCCAAGAAGTAGTACTCCATTGTGCAAATGTACCATACTTTGTTCATCCATTATTCAGTTGTGGGCATTTAGGTTGCTTCTAGGTTCTGGCTATTACATATAATATGCTATGAACATAGGTGAACAAATGTTCTTATTGTATGAGAATATATATATATATATATATATATATATATATATATATATATACACACACACACACACACACACACACACACACACACACATACACACACACATACACACATACACACACACACACACATGGCCAAGCAGAGAAGACAGAATTGGATGCTCACTTGGAAAACCTCCTTAGCAAAGCCGAATGTCCCAAATTATGGACAGAAAAAATAATGAAGCAGACTGAAGTGTTATTGCAGCCAAATCCAAATGCCAGGATAGAAGAATTCCTTCATGAGAAACTGGATAGAAAACACCAAGTAGTATGAACAACCAGAACTTTTGGGACAATATATGATTGATGCAGGGACTGAGTTTGGCCCAGGGACAGCTTATTGCAATGCCCTTATTAAATGTGGAGAAACTCAGAAGAGAATTGGAACAGCTGAAAGAGAACTGATTCAGACATCGGCCTTTAATATATTTTACATATATATATGTATTGTGGTATTGCTGGACCTGCAATAGAATGATTCCCATTTTACTGAAAAAAACATCATACTGATTTTCAAAGTGTTTGTGCAAGTTTGCACTCCCACAAGCAATGTAGGAGTGTTCCAAGTCCTCTCCAGCATAGGTGTAATATGGCATCTCAAGAATTGTTTTGATTTGCACTTACTTGATGTCTAAGAATGTTGAGAATTTACATAAATGTCTTTTAGGCACTTTAGATTCCTCTAATCTCAGGCATATACCCAAATGATCCACAACCATGCAACAAACACATGGGCTCAACTATGTTGATAGCAGCATTATTTGTAATAGCAAGAACCTGGAAGCAACCTAGATGCCCCTCAATTGAAGAATGGATGAAGAAGATGTGGCACATCTACACAATGGAATACTACTCTGCAGAAAAAAAATAATGGTATCTTGAAATTTGCAGGCAAGTGGATGGCACTTGAAGAAACCATCCTGAATGAGGTAACCCAGTCACAAAAAGAGGAACACAGTATGTACTCACTCATATATGGATTTTAGACCTAGATCAAATGATCACCAGCCTATAATTCATACCACCAGATGAACTAGGAAACAAAGTGGATTCTAAGAGATTCATATAAAGTCCCTCACAGAAGGGGGAAGCTACAAGACCCCCAGAATACAGGGGAAGTGGGGGGGCAGTGAATGGAGAGAGAAGCAGGAGAAAGAGAGGGGGATGAAAGCTCGTGACTAGGAAGATTGAGTCAGGGTAGGTATAGAAGACAGGAGAGAGAGAGAGAGAGAGAGAGAGAGAGAGAGAGAGAGAGAGAGAGAGAGAGAGAGAGAGAGAGAGAGAGAGAGAAAGAGAGACAGACAGAGAGAGAGAACATACAAGAGGGAGCCAATATTGGTTTGAAGAGAAAACTGAACCCAAAGAAATTTCTAGAGACAGACCTATATGACTGCCGCCAACTAACAATTTGAGCAACTGTGGAAAGGCTTCCATAAATGCCCTTCCTGGACTGTGAGATCAACAACTAACTTATCCATGGAGCCCTCACCTAATACCTTTGGAAACAGAATCAATCACCCATAACTAAACATTGAGTCAAACTAGAATCCAGACGCAGAGAGAGAGGACAAGAGCAGGTTGCAGAAACACATAGAGACACCTGACCTGAATAAGGAGGTGCTAAAAGGCCCCCAGACTGATAGCTGGGAATCCAGCATGGGACTGACTCAGGCCCCCTGTATATGGGCCTCAGCCAGAAGGACTGAGCAGTCTAAGGACCCTCAGACAGTGGTACCAGGATATATTCCTCGTGCACAAAAGAACCTTGCAAACCCATCCTCCATGTAGGGATACTGTCTTAACCTAGAGACAGGAGAGAAACCCTAGTCCCTACTTCAAATAACCTGTCAGATCTACATGACCCCACCTGGATGGCATTGCCCTACATGTGGAATTGGGGTGGGGTGATGGGAGGGGAGGGTGGTCAGGGTGCATGTGAGGGGGCAGAGAGGGTAATAGGGAGGGAGGGAGAGGGAACTGCGATCAACATGTAAAATAATAAATTAAATAAAAAAGAGAAAGTAGTGACAAAATTACTCCAAATTATATTTTAAAAAAGATAGAGAATTCTCTATTTATACCTGTACCCCACTTTTTAATTAGATTACTTATTGTTTTGGTGACTAACTTCTTGAGTTTTTTATACATTTTGGAAATCAGTCATTTGTCAGATATGGGGTTGATGGGTATCCTGAAAATATTTTAATATTTACTTTGATTTTTAATTTTGTAACCTTTTTAAAATCAATCTTTTGTCATTTTAAATACCACTCCCAGTTCCCACTCTATCCACACCTCCTGCTCCCCCCACCCTCTCCCACCCACACCCCTCCACTCCCCAGAGAGGTTAAGGCTTCCCGTGGGGAATCAACAAATCTGGCACTTTGAGGCAGAACCAAGGCCCTCCCCCTACCAATATTTAGGCTGAGAAAGGTATCCCTACAAAGAGAATGGGCTCAAAATACCTGTTCAAACACTAGAGATAAATCTTGGTCCCACTACCAGTAAGTCCACACACTGACCAAGCCACACAACTGTCACTCACATTCAAAGGACCTAGTTTGGTCAGTGAGCTCCCACTAGCTCCAGTCAGCTGTTTCTATTGGTATCCCCAAGATGTTCTTGACACCTTTGCTCATGTTATCACTCCTCCTCTTCAACTGGACTATGGGAGCTCAGCCCAGTGCTTAGCTGTGTATCTCTGCATCAATTGCTGCATGAAGGTTCTATGATGACAATCAAGAGAGTCATCAATCTGATTACTGTGGAGGGACAATTTAGGCACCCTTTCCACTAATGTCTAGTGTCTTAGCTGAGGCCATCCTTGTGGATTTATGGAAATTTCCATAGTTCCAGTAAACTGTTGATTTTTATATTGTTTTTATTATTAGACCTTGAACTTCTGATCCTGGTAGCACTTCCACTCAAGTGCTTTTATCACAAGCATGAACTATCATATTTCATTCTAATTAGATTATTTTCAATGGCATTTTCTTTATATTGTTGATATTTCCATGCATTTTTACACATATTTTAAAGAAGAGGAATACTTTTCTTATATTTCAGATTATTCTTCTTTCAATTAACTTTATTATTTCAGTTGCTTGTTTGTGCATAATAGAAACTGCACTTAAATAGCATGTTGCAAAATGTACAGAATAAAAGTTATTTCTTCCTTGTCATATGTGGAAGTCTGAATCTGCAGACAATGAAAAGGAGCCTGAGCAGTAGTCAAACAGAAGTTGAATTATTTGTTCGTTGTTAAGTCTGTCTTATAAGAAACTACTTTGTCAGAATGAAGTTTTTTTTTTTTTGTTAGCTTGATTTTTGTTTTTTGTTTTTTTTTTTTTTTTTTTTTTTTTTTTTTTTTTTTGTTTTGCTACTTGCAATGTTCCCAGAGGAAACACTCTATTCATAATTATCATAGTGTAAACCTGAATTGAAACTTTTAACATTTTCTTTTTTTGCACAAAATCTAGATCTGAAACTATCCTTCACAATATCTCATTTAGAACTATTGTTCTAGCTCAATGACTACTGACAAATTGAAGTTTGTTTTAAATGATGGATAATCAATTTCAGTAAAAACTTAAAACCATCATGTATACAAATAGTCATGATCCAGTAAAAAAGCACTACTATATATTCCAAGAATGTCCTCCTACTTTTTCTAACATGAAGAATTTTTAATAGTGGGCTACCTTTGGAGACAGACTATTTGAAACTGAGACAGATGGGTACTATGGAATGAATGTCTTCCATCTAAAGTTCATATCCTGAATCCTAATTAAGAAGGTGATGGCATTAGAACCATAGAATCTTTGGGAGGTTAACAGCTATGAACATTCTCTCCTCATATTGTGTGCCCTGATAGCAGAGTCTCAAGTATGTTTGTTTGCTATTTTTGCTATTGGAGAGGGTTCAGCAAGTGGCTGACATGTATAAGAAGTGAGCATGTTGTTTTGTTTTGAGACACGGTTTCTCTGTATTGCTTTGAAGACTGCCCTGTAACTTCGTCTGTACACCAGGATGCCTTTGAACTCAAAGAGATCCTCTTGTGACTGCCTCCCGATTGCTGAGACTTGAATGTGCCACCAATGCCTGGCAGGAAGTGAGCATTTTTTTTAAATCAGACACTGATTGTCAGAATTTTTATCTTGGACTTTCCACCTTCTTGAGTGGTGAGTAAATAATTTTTATTGTGTATAAACCAATTAGTTTATAATGTTTTCTGTTAGCCTAAATGTTCAAAGACACAAGCTTGGAAATATTTTGGTAGTAATAACTGTCTATTATACCTACTGTTTATCAATGTAATATTTATAGTCTAATTAAGGAAATTGAGACATATGTGTTTTCTAGCAGAAACAGTTTGCAAAGTCAAAGATTTTGATGATGTAAACACCATCACAGCACTGTTCTATTTTGATGAATATTTTCTGAAGATACTCGAATCATTAGCAAGGTTGAATGATGGAACATTAATATACCCCCTATCCTCAGAGACTGCTTTAAAGTCAAGGAAAATCTATCTGAAGTAGAAAAGCAGTGTTGTAAAATAATCATTATTACCAAGACTCCAACATGTTTCCAGAGCCAACACATCATTTTTGTGGCAGATTCATGTATTTCTTTAGAAGTAATGTTATATGCAGAATTAGTAGTTCACTTCTAGGACCATAGTAAATGCAGTTCTTTCTTCTTCTATATTAATTTTTTTCTCCAAATGTTAATTAATCCAAACAAGTAGAACCAGGTGTTCTACATAGCTTTTTGCAATCTCTCTCTGTCTGTCTCTCTCTTTCTCTCTCTCTGTGCATGTGTGTGTGTGTGTGTGTGTGTGTGTGTGTGTGTGTGTATGTGTTCTATTGTAAGGAAATATTCTAAGTATATATAATGTTACCATGATTTTGTCGAAGATGTTGCTGATTACAATATCTCTTCCCATTTGGGTCTAAGTTACTCTGTAAAGTTAATTTTTTTCTCCTAAAAAGGAAAAAGTTTATATTTAAGTATATTTATTCTTCTGAAATAACAATTCTGAGACTGGAATTTATGAGTACTATAAATTTATTTCTGAAGTGTTTGGATGCTGGAAAGTGTGAGTCAAGACATTGACAGGCTTCCTATCATGCTAGGTTCTGCTCAGTATTTCTAAGATAGTGCCTTAAATGTCATATCCCTTAGGGAATACATGCAGTCTTTATATGTTGGAAGGTATAGAAATGTAAAAAATTTCTAGATACTCCCCTCTAACCTCTTTATGAAGTTAGTAATTTTATTCATGAGCACTCTGCCCTTATGAATTAATTACTCCCTAAAGGCCTAACATTTTAGTAGTATGATATTGGCAATTAAGTTTCCACATACGAAGTTTGGAAGTCACATTCAGGTCATAGTGCTTTGTAAGATAATTTACAAATATCCTACCTAATCTTAATACCTAGGAGATTAAGTTTTAAAAATTTTGTTTGTATCTTCCGTTTATTCTATAAATGTTATAAATAATTATCTATTTACTCTACTATATAAGATATATATTGAGATAAATAAGTGTTTTTTATTAATTCTACAAATTATTTTAATCTTTTCCATTACTTAGATATATGAACACATTTGTAACAGATGCCTTTTTATTTATTTTTTTTTTTTTGCAAAATACTTAGGATATTACTTTTCTTTATTCCTCTATTAATAATAACAGCAACAAACCAACATTGTCTCTACTAGTTAGTTATGTCCTAGGGAAGAATTTTAGAGAATTAATTGCTTATGCACATTTCCAGGTTCCTTTAAAAATTATTAGACAAATGTATAACTTGAACAATAAGACAATCACTTCACTGACACTCTGTTCGCTGATTCCAATTAGAGCTAAAATTAACTTACATGAATTTATGAACCTATGTTTATTAGCACTGGCATTTCTATTTCTCTTTTGGTGAGCCTTTCTTTTATTTATTCATTGTTTTTTTTATAATGGTGTAAGTATTGCACAGTTTTTAAAGACTTTCTCAGAACACACTTTTGGTTCACATTAAAATTGAGAATGTGGCATATACTCTTTGACACCACATATTATTAAAGCATAGCTGATGAACTTGCATTGACCCATTATATTATCCTCACCCAAAATGTATCAGTAAGATTAAGGGTTCACTCTTAATGCTTTATAGTGTGTAGGTGTGGATTATTGTATAATAAATTACAATTATAATAGTAACATGCAGGATATTTTCACATCATAAATTTGTTCTGTACATTTTCATCTCAATTTTCTTAACCTCTGATGACCACTGAACATTATCTTATTTTTCTCTCCCAGAGAATAATATGGTTATAGTTATATATCAGTTAGCTTTTTGATTCTGGTGGTGAGGATTTAAGTTTCCTCCATGTGTTTTCATGGCTTCCTAGGTAGCATTTTTTTTTTTTTTTGCTGAAGGAAATACAAAACAAAACATTCACCTACTTAATAATATGTTGGTTTCTTTGAGGTTTTAGCCATTGTTTATGCTGCTGATATAACAATATATATTCAGATTTTTTTAACACATACATTTTCCAATATTTTAGTGTTGCAATTTTTACATTAAATTATATACTGGGTGAAATAAGCCAAAACAAACCAAATATGAAAGTTATTTAAAATAAGAATCATGTTTTCAATGTCTGTTATATCATTTGGAGCAGGGCCTAGGCCCTCCCCCATTTGTCTAGGCTAAGGGAGTAGTTCACTTTGTACAATGGGCTCCCCAAATCCATTCCTATAATATCTTTCAAGATTAAAATGAAAATGCCAACATTCAAATTGGACATCTATCTTAGTATACTTTATCTTATATCTATTATTTATTCTTCTTATCCAATTTTATTTACTTTTGTTGCTTTTGACAGAAGACATCATCTAGCTGATATTTATCTAACATTATCTGTGTAGCTGAAGATGGCCTTGAACGGGTGATCTTCACATTCTTACCTCTCAAGTGCTGAGATTGCAGGCATGTACAACCACACCTGGCTTAAATTGTAGAATTCTTTTATCATTTATTAAAATGTTAATACATTACTTAAATGAATAAAATTTAATATGGCATAACAAATTATAAAAAATTATGTTCAATTTTGAACAATAGGTATGGAAATATAAAAAGATTATGTCTATGTTCAGACGCTCATTTTCTTTTTCACTAGTTCAACATAAACATGTAGGAAAGAATTTTTCCTTTTTATTTACCACTATAATTGAAGAAAATATCATCCACATATGTGGCATTTCATAGCATTAGTTTCTCTTCATGGTGAAAAGGATTAATTAGGAGTAATATTTTAAGAATTACATTTTATAAAATTTGTGGATATAAATATCTCCAGCTGAAAGTTCATACACAAAGGAAAAAAATCAGGACTCTTCCAAATGTAGTCCTCTATAAACTTGACAAATATAAAAGTGAATTAGGTAAGAAGGGAGACAGAGAGTAAGTCTTTTTGAACTATAATACAAACACATTTTCTAAGAACTAGGCCCTGGGGATCATAATCAACTAGCTTGAGTCACACACAATGGAAAGGTATTTCTGACTGGCACTTTTTTTGCTGTAAGGCATGACATCAAATTGAGATTGAAGAGCTAAAAATAGGCCATAGAGACAAGTATTCAGGTTAACCTTTCTCCTGACGGAGGATTCTCTGTTTCCCTAGTTTTGATGGATAATCCTGTAACTCCTGCTCAGTATTCAGCATGATGAACAAAAACTTGTGTTATGTTACATGTGTGCTATTCAAACAGACAGCATTTAAATATACACTCTTGGTTACTTAGGCATGGTAACCACAGCCAGATTACATAATGCTTAATACAGGCATTATCAGTAGATATTAAAACAGGATTAGAGCACCAAATTACCATTGTGCTGCTGTTTATGGTTATAGATAAGCTTCATCTTACTTATTTGATCAATGGGTTACTAAAAATATTTGGTTCACTAAAATTTTATGGACATGAGTAGATATAATATTTTTTGTAATATGCTTCAGATCTTAAAATTTAAAATAACACTCTTTAAATAGATATGCAAGGGTATAAATGAAAAGAGAAAGTCAAAATAATGAGCCTTGAAGACTTATACATGAAAGAACTGAGAGATGAGGACAGACACACTATTTTTACAACCCTAGCTGTGTTTAAACATCAGAAATTCCTTTTTCATTGAAACTTAATTTCTGTTGAAACTAAATTTAAATTTCCCCATGCAAAGGATTTTATTTTTATTCTCTGGCCTTTGTCTTAGCATCTACATAGTAGACTAGCATACCAAACATAGTCTGAGATAACATGTCTCCTTTATATCCTTTTAAATTTTTGAAAGAAAATATTGAAAAGAAGAGCATTTGACATTTCACTCATGTGTAGTCTTCAGAAAGATACCAGGTTGAGAAATCTCATTTGAAAGTACTTATGATTCAGAGACACTTGAAGCATTGCTGAAACTCTAACCTATAATATCAGGGCAGAAACTAGAGTAGCAAGCAAGTTCAGGCAAGACCAGACCAAATCTTGTAAAGTTAAAAAGAATCCAATTTTTTAAATGATTCCTACCCCAATGTTGTTTATAACAATCATATTTTCCATATTTACAGTAATTTTTAAAATCAAAGTTCAACCTCAATATAAATCCAGATATTATTTAGCACAGAATAATGCCTATATATTAATTTATAAGAGAATATTTTGATAGTTATAGGTTGTTCATGTCTCTGATATCTAAAAGTCCACAGTTAAAAGATAATGTTATTTATTGTGAATGATCTATAAGCTACAAGCTACTTAAAACATACAATTAAACCATTGTTTTTGGCAGTCCCTCTCTTCAAAAGGTTAAAGGTTAAAAACAACAAAGCAATGGTGGCACATTCATTTAATCCCAGTACTCAGGAGGGAAAGGTAGTTAGATTTCTATGATTTTTGAAGATAGCCTGGTATACTGAATGAATTCTAGCATAGCCAGGGTTATAAAGAGTAACCCTATCTTAGAATCAAAGAAGCACACAAAACAACCAACCAACCAACCAAACAAACAAACAAGAAAATATTAAAAACACATGAATCCTCTACCCTGCCTTTCTACATATCTGTCATTCTCTGATGCCACTATTTGAACATGTTCTCATTTTCAAATAAATATAATGTTCCATGGTCATAAATATGTACATAAATAATTATTTAGAAATATAGAGATATAAAATAATTAACTCTCCTTTAGATTAAAATTTAACTTAAACAATTATTTTATATACAATGAAACAGAATTAAATGAAAATCAGAGGTCAAACTCTAATATACGCAATGACATATTATGCTGGAGAAGATATGGAGAATGGGGAACACTCCTCCACTGCTGGCAGGAGTGCAAACTTGTACAGCCTTTTGGAGATGGGTATGGGGTTTCTTCAGGAAAATGGGAATTAGTTTATCACAGGATCTGGCAATCCCCCTCTTAGGCATATACCAAAATGATACACATCCATGCAACAAACACATTGGCTCTACTATGTTGATAGCAGCATTATTTGTAATAGCAAGAACCTGGAAGCAACCTAGATGCCCCTCAATTGAAGAATGGATGAAGAAGATGTGGCACATCTACACAATGGAATACTACTCTGCAGAAAAAAATAATGGTATCTTGAAATTTGCAAGCAAGTGGATGGCACTTGAAGAAACCATCCTGAATGAGGTAACCCAGTCACAAAAAGAGGAACACAGTATGTACTCACCCATATATCGATTTTAGACCTAGATCAAAGGATCACCAGCCTAAAATTTACACCACCAGAGGAACTAGGATACAAGGTGTATTCTAAGAGATCCATATAAAGTCCCTCACAGAACTGGTAAGGGACAAGTCCCCCAGAGCTCAGGGGAAGAGGGGGGGCAGTGAATGGAGAGAGAAGTAGTATAAAGAGAAGTGGAGGAGAGGAAAGCAAATGCGACTAGGAAGATTGTGTCAGGGTAGGAATAGAAGACAGAAGAGAAAAAGAGAGACAGAGACAGAGAAAGACAGAGACAGACACAGACAGACAGAGAGACAGAAACAGAGAACATAAAAGAGGGAGCCCATATTGACTCCAACTAATAATTTGAGCAACTGTGGAAAGGCTACCATATATGCCCTTTCTGGATAGTGAGATAAACATCTAACTTATCCACTATCACGAGGCCCTCATCTAGTACCTGTTAGAAACAGTAGCAAAGACCCATAACTAAACACTGATTTGAACTAGAATCCAGATGCAGAGAGAGAGGACAAGACCAAGTTGCAGAAACACATAGAGACACCTGACCTGAAACAGGAGTAGCTAAGTTCCCACCCCCAGACTGATAGCTGAGAATCCAGCATGGGACTGACTTAGTTCCCCCTGAATATGGGTTTCACCTAGAAGGACTGAGCAGTCTAAGGGACCTCAGACAGTGGAACCAGGATATATTGCTGGTGCACAAAAGGACCTTGTAGACACATCCCCGTGGAGGGATACTCCCTTAACCTAGAGACAGGAGAGTAGGCCTAGTCCCTACTTCAAATGACTTGGCATTTGAAGTAGATCTGCAATATCCCTACATGTGGAATGGGGGTGGGGAAATGGGAGGGGAGTGTGGTCAGTGTGCATGTGTGGCAGGACAGGGTTTGACATGTAAAGTAAAAAAATAAACAAAAACAAACAAAGAAAAAAATCCAAAATGAAGCAGTTCATTGTTTTGAAAATCCCCTTTTCCAGTTGTTCCTTAAAGTGGAAAAGAAAAAACATTACTTTTCTGCAAGGAAGTTTTATGACAATTTGTTAACAGAACTAAATCTTACATGTGAGTCAACACTATGTGCTTTCTAAAAATTCAAGGACAAAATACTTCCCATCATATATTTCATTATGTGTTTTCTATAAATGGTGGGCATACTTACAGAAACTCATTACAATTTTTTTCATTCAATTCTCTCCTTTCCTTAGAACTGGTGAAGCGTTCATGATATGCTAATCTGGAGAAATTTTAATATTTTGTTAAATGCTACAAGATGATTACATGTAGCTTAGTTTCACAGCGGGGATTTCTTTTCAGTGTATTACTGGTGAGGAGAGTGTCAGCCAACACAGATCAGTATTAGCTTAAAAGGCAGATATTGTTGATATAAATAAACATGTGGAAGTCCATAGTCTGTAAACATTTTATAGACAAAAAGAGATATCCAATGCCATTCATTTGGCCTTTGCAAAAGACACATTTGGGTCATATTTCATTTTATAGAGAGAACTGAATACAAACCTTGTTCATAAGGAAACACTAAAGCTTTTACAGTACATAATAGAGGCAAGACTTACTTTTTAATATTTATATGTTCTTTTAGGGAAATTGTTCTACTTCCTGAAGATGATTAATATTACCTGCTGCATTTGCATAATTCATGACTCTAAATAATTAACATCATTACAGTTATATTCATAAGTCTTTATCAATTAAAGTTAATAACTTTGGTTTTCTGTAGGTTGTATGTTACTGAACAAATATATGTACAGCAAAACAATACTTCTATTTAATATTAGAAATGCACATTACATATCTAACTCTGGTTATGTTTTCCAGTCAATTGTAACATATTGAGTATATGGTTTAAATACTTAGCATTCCATGAGAAGAAAAATGGCATTCCAAAATTGGGTTATTTCGCTGTTTTGAACCAGATACATAGCTACACAATGAGATAAATAATACATACCTATGTATTTCTTAACAGATATAGATGAAAATGAAATTTTGCAAAGAGATGAGGAACAGGAAAGATGACAGAAAGCAGAACTTATGTGAAGAAATAATATACAAGTTGTAAGAGTTTGCATAATACTATGTAATACTCATTGGAATTTTGTTAAAATACGTCAATCACTTCATGCTTTACTAAACAAATGCTATGGTAGCTTTAATGCAATATGGCACCCATAATCTCATAAAGAGTGCCATATTAGGTGTGGCTTTGTTGGAGTGGATATGGACTTGTTGCAAGAAGTGTGCCACTGTTGGGATGGGCTTTGGGGTTTCCTATGCTCAGTATACTGCCCAGTATCTCAGTTGATTTCCCTTAGCTTGCAAGATATAGTACTCTCAGATACTTTTCCATTACACAGCAACCTGTATTCAGTCATATTCCCTACCATGAGGTTAATGGATTGAATCTCTTGGATCTGTAAGGGAGCTACCCCAAGTTAATGTTTTTGCCTAGATTTCATACAGCTTTTCTGTATAAAACAAGCTACTGATTCATAATCATGGTACAACTCTTGGGTCAGGGAAACAGACAGATGCATCCCCAATAATAGCCCATTTTGCCATAAAAAAGCTGTTGGAGTATGTTGTGTGAGAAGCACATAGGTTTCCATCCTTTTGTATAGTCAAAATAGTATAACTGCTTATGGTGAATTACATATTCCACCTGAACCAGCACTTGTCTGGCTTGCTGTGGTCATAGTGTCCCTTCCTTCACAGCAATAGAAACACTAAGACAGAAATTGGTACCAGGAATCGGGTATAAAGGGTATATTGTTATATGTGATAGATATTTTTGTTTGGATTAAGACAGATTCTGGGGTTTTGGATTAGCAAAGTGGTGGAATACTTAAAGCATGGTTTAATGGGCCATACTAGTAGGAGCATGGAAGATAGTGTTGCTGAAATTGATTTGATGAACTGTGGGGATCAAGAGGTTTCAGAGGAGAAGATTATCAGGATGGGACCTAGAATGTAGACAGATGGGTCTTCTGATACATGGCTGTTTTCTGTTTGTATGTTTGTTTGTTTTTTCCATTGTCTGAAGAGTGCCTACAACTAAAGTGAAGAATTTTGGATTAATTCCATTTGTAGGGAAAATTACAAAACAGCCTAGTGTAGATGGTACTGTGTGATAATTAGTGGTAACTGCGATGAAGATTTACAATGAAAACAAGCAAGCTAAGCAGGGTAAAAATCACATATTTTTGAGAAGTAAAATAGTGGAAGAAATGGAATGGAGCTAAAGTCTGTATGCAAGGAGATAAGTGGATTAAGAAGTGGAATAAAGTAGTAGTAACTTCAGGGAAATATCCCAACCAGCTAAGTTTTCAAGTTGTGAAAAGGAACTAAAGAAAACATTGGAGTCGATTGTGCTGGCATACACCATTAATCCCATTACTTGGAAGGCAGAGGGCTGGCAGATTTCTGAGTTTGAGGACATCCTGGTCTTGAGATCCAGTTTCAGGACAGTGAAGCTTAGGCAGGGAAAGACAGAATCTGGAGAAGATGTCATTGAATGAAGGGACTATGTTTCAAACCTGGGATTAGAATTAATGATAGAAGAAATGAGTTATGGAATAAAGCCACTGAGGCATGTCAGGGGCCTAGTAGAATGTGAATATAGGTCTAGAGGAGAGCTCATTGTGTGATGCTGTGAGGGTGAACCTGGAATTGCTTTGGAGAACCCATGATTTTAGAGATGCATGGAGTTGTGGGATAACTGCTAAGGAAAGTTTCTGAGAGAGTGTGCAATCAGCCTAAGAGAAAGAAGTGTTTTGCAGTCACCACATTGTTAGTAATGTAGATATGAAGAACATTTTGACATCAGAAATGGACATGCAGAGAGTGATGTTTTCCCAATTGATTTACAATCTTGCTTTGATACAGTATTTACTCACTATTCTCACTTCCCTACATTTTGGAGCATAAATGTACATCCTATGCCATCATATGTTGGAAGTATGTGATCTGCTTTTTTGTTTTGATTTTGCAAGAGATTACAGTTAAGGGATTGCATGAATCTCAGAAGTGATTTTGAACTTTTGGACTTTAAAACATTGTTGAGACTGTGATAGACTATGGGACTTTTGAAGTTGGACTAAGTGTAGTTTTTCCTTATGATATTGTTACAAGCTTAAGAAGGCCAGGGAGTGGAATGTGGTAGTTTGAATGTAATTGGCCCCCATAATCACATTGGCAGTGGCACTATTAGGAATTATGGCTTTGTTGGAGTGGGTATGGCCTTTTTGGAGGAAGTACGTCATGTGGGGATGAGCTTTGAGGTTTCCTATGGTTAGGATACTTCCCAGTGTCTCAGGTGACTTCCTGTTACCTACAAGATGTAGTACACTCAGCTACTGGTCCAGCATCATGTCTTCCTGCTTTTCACCATGATCACCACCACAATGCTAGTCCGTAAGTGAGCCACCCTACTTAAATGTTTCCTGTTATATGAGTTGCCATGATCATGGTGTCTCTTCATAGCAATAGAAATCCTAACTAAAACAAATACTTTTAAAGACTCTATATCTATCTATCTACCATCTATATTCATCATCAACCTAATGCCCACATTTTTATATTAAAACTTCAAGTAATAATCTGATGTAAAATGTCTTCAGGCAAGCAAAATGGCTCAGCAGTTAATGTCAATTGAAATACAAGGCTGTTAGCATGAATTTAATCCACAGAACTGACATAAAGATGGTAGGAGAGAATTGAATCCATAACGTTTTCCTTTATTTTCCACATATATGCTGAGGGACATAAGCTGCCACAGAGACATTATACATGGTCCATACACAAAACCAACAAGTACTCTCATCTTCTTCTACCACTTAGTTTTATTTTAATAAATAATGAAGTATGGACAATTTTATAATGTTTTATTTTCCCCATTCATTAATTATAAAGGACCATTATCTGAAAGAATTCAAAAGAAAAATGCACTTTCAATTGAAAGGAGAAGGTAATGAAAATAATATCTTATCTTTAAAGAAATTAGGCTCAAATGAAAAATACATGAGATAAAATAGTTACAAGAAAAACTTGCATAATTCCATACTCCTCCATGATTTGTTCACCATTCAATGGGTTGATTTTGCCTTATAAACAATAATTGTAAGAGATTTCAATAGAAAAATCAATTTCCACAATGTAAATTATAGTAAAAGTTCATGGTGCCACCTGTAACAGCGTAATTATTTTACAGTATTTTTTAAATGACTTTGTAAGTTCAAATTCATAATCGCTAATTATTAGTGACTAAATATCTTATATCAGTGAATTAAATTAATAAATATAATCTGCTACAATCAATATAGTTCAACAGATTATATATAATTTCAGTCAATTTGACTCTTTATCAAGAAATAAATTTTCTTTCTAGAAAATTAACATTATTAGGTTCTGAAAGAACCTACAAGGTGTATGATAACATTGAAACAGTAGTTAAATTTTCCCTTGTTCTAAAGAAAGTGTATACCTTAAAATATGGATTATAATGCAGAGATTAGTACAAAAATTATTCATTTTATTAAATCAATCTCCTGGATTTTTATAGGAGATATAATCAAGTCAGAAATTAATCATAGAAAAATATCCTAAGTCTACTCCATTTCTAAAAAAAAAAGAGTTGTTCTTTTGTTTTCTGTCTCTAAATTTTCAAGTTCCATAAAGCTTAATTGAAATTAAAATTTGTATGTACATTTAGGATTTTAATTTAATGGACATTTTAACTAAAGGATATCAAGCTGGTCTAAGACGAACACAAAATGGTGATCGTTGAAATATTAGCAATAATTAAGTACTACCTAGCATTCAGGTTAAAAACATAAAGGCAATGAAGGTATTTAAGGTTGCTTCAAACAGTAGAAAAAGCAGTACAAAATTTCAAAGAAGTAAGCAATAGCATAATACTCAGCTGTTAAAAATATAACATCATAGAATTTGAAGTCAAATGGATGGAAGTAGAAAAAAAATCTCATCCAGAATTAAGGAACACAGACCCAGAGAGGCAAACATGGCATTTACTCAATTGTGAGTGGACATTAGCAGTAAAGGATAACTATCATATGATTTACAGACCTAGAGAAACTAAGGAATAAGGAGGGCTCAAGACAGGGTAGGATGGCACATGAATCTCCCTGGGATGGAAAATTGAATAGATATCAAGGTTGGACTGGGGGATTGGTGAGGATGGGAACACAAGTGATCTTGTGGAGAAGGAGTGAGAAAAAAGGTACTGTGAGATAAAATTGGAATTTGGGAGCATTTCAGGTGCAAGGCAGAAACCTATTGCGACTAACAAAAGGTGTTTTGTTCTTTTTTATACGAAGAACTTTATTTTCCAGATTAATGAAACACTATATAATTTAATAAATGTATATATTCTTTATATATACACATATACATATATCTATATCATATACCTATACACATTACTTGTGAACACTACACACTTATACACACTTAATTTTAAATTTGCCTCACATACTAATACTTCCATATAGTTACATTTACACACATTAGTATATACACACATATATACCTTCCTTTTCCATTTAAAATTCAATTAATTCAGGAATAGTTGGAGTCATCATCTTTTTCCCCTTTTGTTCTTAATTTCATCTTACAGTATGGACTAAATTTATGGGGCATACTTAGAGAAGAGAGAAAAGCAACCATAGTAATCATGGTTCTTAGATTCAGGCCCCCATTACTCCTATATATGGGAATGGTTTAGATAGAGATATTAAAAAGCAAGGAGATAGATTCAGAAAAATTAGGGAGCATCAAATAAATTTTATTTATTTTATTATCTACAGAAGAGAAGCAAAGCAAATTATTACAAATAAAACTAGATGACTATGAACAAGAATTCACAGGGAAAACAATGAAATCAAAAACTCAAAAGGCCAGACAAGTTGAGAAATGAGATGATGAAAAAGTAGAGGTGTTAGTCAGCAAATGGACATAATCCACATAGAAAACTCTGTGATATCCATTGGAGAAACATAACATCAAATTTTGTTTCACTTCATGGCATTACTGGTACTGGTGGCACAGTTTTAAAAATATCAATGTAAAGTAAAAGATTAAATATGTCATTGGAAGTTTTCATAATATATAAATTCATTTATTTCCAACTACCTCAAATATAGCTACATAATGAACTAGGAGAATTTATAATTAGTTTTCAGTTTGTTTGCAAAATCTAAACTGTAGTTGCACAGCCAGTAGTACTATAACTCATGCTTGAAAGACCCTTATCTAGCTCACAATATTACCAACAGATACTCTAGAATCACAAGGAGAATTAGACTTCAAGTAGATTATTATTTTATACTGTGATACCTGAAAGAAGCCAGAATATCATTTTATCATTTTTGTTTGCTCTTTATTGGAATGAGATTGTCAAGTCATATTAATCCAAGTTTTTTTTTGTTTTGTTTTGTTTTACAAAGATGTATTTTATCATATTAAATTTTGGTGTGTGTGTGTGTGAGTGAGTGTGTATGTGTGTGTCCTATGAGCCTGTGAAAGCCAGAGACATAGAATCCCATGGTATTGGATTTTCAGGCATTTGTGCACTGCCAGACAGGGGCATTGTGAACTTGACTAGGGTCCATTGCAGGAACCGCAGGTGCTCATAACTGCTGAGCCATCTTTCCAGCTACACTTCAAAAACTGAATTTTACCTCTGCAAAAGCTGTGTAATTCTGTGATACTTAATTGGGGAAGACAGTACAAAAATAGCATAGTGTAGTTGCAAAATTCACAAGCATGGCTTCTGGATAAAAGTACAACTGTCTAATTTTAGCCATTCTGGCAGGGGTAAGATGGTATCTCAAAGTTGTTTTGATTTGCATTTCCCTGATAGCTAAGGATGTAGAGCATTTATATTGGAGAGGATGTGGAGAAAGTGTAACACTCCTCCACTGCTGGTGGGAGTGCAAACTCATACAGCCATTTTGGAGATCAGTATGGCGGTTCTGCAGGAAAATGGGAATTAGATTACAAAAGGACCCAGCAATCCCCCTCTTAGGCATATACCCAAAGGATTCACATCCATGCAACCAAGACATCTGTTCAACTATGCTCATAGCAGCATTATTTGTAATAGCAAGAACCTGGACGCAACGTAGATGCCCTTCAATTGAAGAATGGTTAATGAAGATGTGGCATATCTACACAATGGAATACTACTCTGCAGAAAAAAAAAATAATGGTATCTTGAAATTCGCAGGCAAGTGAATGGCACTTGAAGAAACCATCCTGAATGAGGTAACCCAATCAGAAAAAGAGGAACACAGTATGTACTCACTCATATATGGATTTTAGACCTAGATCAAAGGATCACCAGCCTATAATACACATCACCAGATGAACTAGGATACAAGGTGTATTCTAAGAGATTCATATAAAGTCCCTCACAGAACTGGGAAGGGACAAGTCCCCCAGAGCTCAGGTGAAGTGGGGGGGGGAGAGCGAATGGAGAGAGAAGTAGGAGAAAATGAAGGGTAGGAAAGGAAAACATGTGCGATTAGGAAGATTGAGCCTGGTTAGGAATAGAAGATAGGAAAGAGAGAGACAGAGACAGAGAGAGATAACATAAAAGAGGGAGCCAATATTGGTTTGAAGATAAAATTGAACACAAAGCAAGGTCAAGAGAACTACAAGACTGCTCCCAACTAACAATCTCAGCTTCCGTGGAAAGGCTATCATAAATGCCCTTCCCGGAGAGTGAGATCAACAACTAACTTCTCCATGGAGCCCTCAACTAATGCCTATTGAAAATAAGAACAAACACCCATACATAAACCCTGAGTCGAACTAAAACCCAGAAGCAGATGGAGAGGACAAGACCATGCGGCAGAAACACGTAGAGACGGCTTACCTGAACAGGGAGGAGCTAATGGCCACTAGACAGATGGCTAGGAAGCCAGCATGGGACTGACTCGGGCCCTCCTGAGTGTGGGTCTCAGCCGGAGGTACTGGGCAGTCTAGGGGACCTCGGACGGTGGAGCCAGGATGTGTCCCTGGTGCACAGGGGGACTTTGCGAACATATCCCCCATGGAGGGATAACTGCCTTGATCTGAGGAGAGGAGGGAAGCCCTAGTCCCTACTTCACAGGACCTGTCAGATCTACATGACCCCAACTGGATGGCATTCCCCTGCATGTGGAGTTTTGGTGGGGGGATGGGAGGGGAGGGTGTTTAGAGTGCATGTGAGTGGACAGTGAGGGTAAAAGGGAGGGAAGGAGGGAGGGAGGGCTGGGGGGAGGGAGGGAGGGAGAGGGAACTGGGATCGACATGTAAAATAATAAATTAAATTAAATAAAATGCTTTGACTCCAAAAATTAAGTTGAAGGACAAGTTACTGTGGAAAAGGAATTCTATTTTTGTTTCCACAGAAAATGAAAAGATGTGGATTCCTTCCAGACTAATGTGGTTTGATCATGCCAGACTGCCTGAAACAGAGTACAAGCTGATCCTACATTCAAAACAGCTGGACAAAACAGCCATACAGACTACAGCCAGGATATCTGAATCTTCTTCGAATCCCCCACGACAGCGCCCCTTACCAGCACGAAGTAGTTTGTAAAGAACGACGCCCAAATTCCCAAATATTGTGTATAAATGTTTGTTTTCATTTAATTGGACTTTGTTACATAAAATAAAATAAAATAAAAAAAATACAACTGTCTTCCAATGTATTTATTATTCCCTACTTTTCTCTCTCTACCTCTCATTTTCTTCATTTTCTTAACAAAAAATTGTTTGAAGTTGACATGTGTTTCTTATACACAGCAGAAGAAACTTGTCCAAACACTTTTGAAATCAGTATGGCAGTTTCCATAAAAATTGGAATCGATCTATCTTAGGACTTATCAATACCACCCTTGGGCATATCATGGCATGATTATTTATAATGGCTAGAAACTGGAAGCAACATAGATGCCCCTCAATTGAAGAATTAAGAATATGTGGTACATATATACAATGGAGTACTACTCAACAGCTAAAATAAATAAATAAATAAATAAATAAATAAATAAATAAATAAATAAAACCATGACATTTTGAAATTCCATGGCAAATGATAGAACTAGAAGAAACCATCCTGAGTGAGGTAATCCAGATACAGAAAGACAAACATGGTATGTACTAGTTCATAAGGGGATATTAAACATAAAGCAAAGAATAATCAGTATACAGACCACAACCCTAGAGAAGCCAGGGAACAATGAGGGCCATATGTGAAACAATAATGGACACACCCCAGGAAGGTAAAGTAGACAAGATCTTTTGAGTAAATTGGGAGCATGGGGGTGGGGTTGAGAAGGAGAGTGGGGAGGGAAAAAGGGGAGAGAGGACAAGAACATGATAGATTAGGGAGGTCAAGTTTGGGGAAGGACAGGGAAGAAGGACAAGGAAAGATATACCTTGATAAAGGGAGGCATTATGGGATTAAAGAGAAACGTAGCACCAGGGAAATTCCCAGGAATCTGCATGAATCAACCCAAGGAAGAATCTAAGCAATAGTGGAGAGGGTTGCTTAACTGCCCTTTCTTTATAAACAGGTTGATGACTACCTTAGTTGCCATCATAGAGCCTTCATCCAGTAACTGACAGAAGTAGATGCAGAGATCCACAGTTAATCCCTGGGCTGAAATCTTAGAGTTCAGTTGTAGAGAGGTAGGAGTGATAATCTGAGCAAATGGCATGTTTGGAAAACCCACAGGAACAGCTAACGTGAACAAGTGTGTGCTCACGGACTCCAGACTGACAGCTGGGGAACCTCCATGAGACTCAACTAGATTGATTCACTGAATGTGAGTGACAATGGAGGGTCTTGGGCTGTTTATGGGGCCAATGGCAATGGAATCAGTAATTATCCCTACTGCATGGCCTGGCATTTTTGCAGCCCATTCTCTATGAAGGTATCTTGCTCAGCCTAGAAACAGAAGGAAGGGCTTCTTTCCTACCACTAAAGACATGACAAGCTTTGATGATTCACCATGGAAGGCCTCAGGGAGATTATGGGAATATTGGGAGGTCAGGAGGGAGAGGAAACTGTGATTCATATGTAAAATAAGATTGATTTAAAAATATAAAAGTAAAATACTGTAGATTTCTTTTTCTTATAATAAATTTTCAGATCTGCATACAAAACAATGGCCTTCATAATGATAATTTGTGACAGTACATTGTCTTAATTTGTCCTCCCCAGTTGTCTTCTTTGTTTCTATGCCTCTTTTGTTTATTTACTTCCTCCCACCTCATAATAGCTCGACCTTTTGCCTTCTCACATTACACTATTCTTATCATTTTCTTACTTCCTTTAAAATCTTGTCTTACCCATATAGTCCCCTTTATATTTTCATCATTTAAACACACCTTGTGTTAAACAAACCTCCTTGTGTGTGTGTGTGTGTGTGTGTGTGTGTGTGTGTGTGTGTGTGTGTGTGTGAATGCTTTTTTGTGTTTGCCAGAGGCCAATCCAGATGTCATTCTCCATTTACCATTAACCTGTATATCTCTGTCTCTCTCTTTTCTCTCGTCTATTCCTATGTTTCTCTTTTAGGGTGGATAAATCTCATGTAACATAGCTTGGCCTTGAATTTACAGAGATCAGCCTGCTTCTGCCTCTGAGTGCTAGAATTAAAGTTGTATGCCACCACTGCCTGGCCTCTATGGTTATGGCTATCTAGTACCTTAGCTCCATACCTTGATCTTCATGCACTTCTTCCTATATCTACCTCAGGGTATTTTTATTAAGACCAATTAGAATTCATGCTATAATTGGGGACAGCAGTTTATTGTTTAGATTAGCCTGGCTATTGAGGGAATACCTGGTGTCCACTTGTCTCTGATCCCCCAGCACTAGCAATGTAAGCACACGTTGCCACACCTGGCAAGTGGATTGAATCAGGTCCTTGTGCTTGTGCAGCAAATACTTCATTAATTGAATTATCTTCACAGCAGTGCCTTTTGAATTATCTGATCAGAGACAGACTGCCTAAGCAAACTATATACATAGATCATACTATTAGTTTTTCAAGAACTATGGTTAAGAAATAGTTGACTCAGTTGTACTGTGATGTGAAAGTAAAGATTTAGGCATCACTCTACTGAATAACTAGGACAAGAAAGCTTGTAAAATATTTCCATTAACATTTTTATTACTATCTTAAGAAGTATATTATCAATTCCATCCCATGCAATGCTACTCAAACCATCACTGTCTTCTTGTTAAGCAAAGAGTATGTAAGAAAAATGCAAAAAAAAAATGCAATACATGCAGAAAATACAAAGCTACATTTCTGCAAAGCAGAGCTTGCAAATGGACTGTAGGTGCACTTTGCTTTCGAATATGTATGAAATAAAAAGTTTAATAACAACTGTCAGTTCATATGCTAAAACCTGTTCATCAACAAAATGAAACAATTATATATCTGTCTTCCTTGATGAAATTTACTATGGATTTCATCATTCTGAGATAAACCCAGTGTATTCTGTTACATCTGTGTGCTGTCATTGGAGGAAGATACAACTGAATCCAGGGTGCTTTTTCACCCTGCACATATTTGAATATGTCCCCATTTGCATCTGTCTGTGGTTGGATTTTAAGCCTAACATGTGAAACAAAATAAGATGAACTGCTAAAAAATATATTTTTAGATAACTCAAAGGTATACACACATACACACACACACACAAATACACTCCCCCCTATTATTTGAATTCAATATGTTCTAAGACTTCCAGTAAACAATGGATTTTTCTGAATAATATTGAGCTATTTTCTGCTACATACATATCTACCATAAAATATATAGAACAAATTACAGATTATATTAGACAAGCAATAATATGAAAAAATATTATAGCAATAAACTGTAACAAAAATTACATGAATGTGGTCTCACTTGCACTTCCTCGTAATATCTAGATATTGCCCTACTTGTGGTAATTTGAAATGATAAAATGTTTGTAATGATACACAGTGAAGTGAATGACATGAAGTGAGTTCATTCTATGTTTCTTGAACACAAAAACTGTGATATTGTGGCAGGTCATCTCATAACTGAGATGGCTACTAAATGATCAATGAAGAGAATTAATTGTATGGGTACCCTGTAAAAGAGAATTCACATGCTGTGTGGGAAAGAAGAGAACATAACAAAATTTTGTGAAACATCTCTTATTTTTATCATGTACAATATAAAATTAGGTTAGTTTTTGTTTCTGGAACTTTCTGCATACTACTTACAGGCTATAGTTTACCATGGGTTTAAAAAAAAAAAAAAAACTATAGAATGTCAAACCATGGGAGAAGGGCGGAATGTGATACTAATATACAGGCACATCCTTAATATTTGTCTTCTCCAAATAACAGTAGTTTCCGTAAATGAGTTTCTTCTTCTTCTCTCTCTTTTTTTTCAGCTTACCAAGATAGGTTTTCTCTGTGTAGCCCTGAGTGTCCTGAAACTTACTCAGTACACTAGGCTGGATCAAACTCACAGAGATCCAGCTACCTTTTCCTCTCAAGTGCTGGACTTAAAGGCGTTAACCACCACTGCCTGGCTGATTTTCTAACTCTGCAATTATGCAGACTTAATGAAAAAGTATGTTTCAGGTTTTGAGACCTGGACAAGGCCATGCATTCAATTCTTATCCCAGAAAAAATTAAATTAATAAAATTAACATGACTTGAATTTTGTCCTTTTCCCAGGTTAGCAATATGCAATAGCAGTTTTGCCTTGTAGTTTCCAAGAGTAGCAGCATGTCATGATTCCAGTCAGCCACAATGATTCACACAATGCTTCAATATTTAGTAGCCCATTGGTCCATGGTATCACTGTGGTACAAGGGCATGGCTGGAGTAACTAGGTCACTTTCAGTCATATGATTTCTGAAGGCTAAATCTTGCCCCTGCCCATTCCTGTTACTCTCTTTCTTTCTTCTTTGTTGCCATGCAGTGAGCATCTCTGCTCCACTCACCCTCTCCCAGGATGCTTTGCCTCACTGTAAGCCCAGAAGTTAGAAATCTAGCTAACTATGGACTAAAAGCTCTGAAGATATACATCTATATAAATATTCTCATCTTTAAAATTATTTCTCTTAGCTTGTAGTGACTAAAAAAATCCATATAGAACAAGTATACAGTCACTTTCCTGAGGTGAGTGAAGCTACCATGGTGAATCATTCCCTGTCATTCTTCTAAGATATTTGTATATTCCAGTATACTGCATAGAAAGTCCATGTCATAGTTTTTATAGAGCTTGACCCATCAAAAACAGTATGATTTTCTTTGTACAGACTGATCCTTGTCTGCAAACTTTTTCCCCTCCTTCAAATAATCTGATATTCTTTCTAAAATCTCATTTGAGTCCCCTATTAATATAAGTACCTATAATGTTTTTCTACAGCTTATGGTTTTTTAGCTATTGTGTAGGAGTATATATTTCCACACTGTTACCTACTGCATCAACTATTTTGTGTACAGAATAAAAAGTTAAAAACCAACTTAGAATTTAAAGTCACAAATATTTTCCATGTTCTTTATCTAATAAATGATTATATATCAAGAACTGTAAATTGATGAAGACAGAAAAACATTCTCAGTTTTTTTCTCATCAGAGCAAGAGGTAATGAAGAAACGGGATAGTACAATTGAACAGAAACCTTTTCGGGAAATCAAACTTGCCCAACATAATAGCAATACCTTTAGAGGAATAAATACTTTTCGTGTAAATACAGCTTAAATTGAAAACCCATTGTCCAACTCTGCAACTATACTAAGTTTGTTTGAGAAACAAAATGATGTAACTGCACATTCATAAACATATAGGTTTTATTCTTTTATGTTTTCCTTTCATGACCATGATGTAATGTAAGTTAATATTTAAATAAGGTGTGACGTTTATTTTATTTCCTGTATGAATTTCTACTTACTACATCATCACTATTTCCTAGAATCTGTGTTCTCAAAAGACTTTCTGTATGCAGTGTTTGGATTAACTATTAAGACCATATTTTACATAAAATATGCTCATAATACAAATACTACAGTACTTTATTTCTACTTTTATATTTATGGAAATAACATAATTCTAAGGCAACTGTTATCATGGACAGTATTTCTGTCAAGTGAGACACCATAATCAAATAACTCTCTTTATTCAGATTTCCATGCAATGTAATGATTCATAAGAGATTTTTGATTTAATAAACTATGTAATTCAAAATTATACACAAAATGAATGATTGTGGAAGAAATGGAGCAAAAGAGGTATTACTGTTCATTTTGAATATTGTAATTTATATCAATTCTTTTTCCCAATTGATACTTAAAAAAATATTAGATTATGAGGCTGGCACACTGCCTACTGAACTAAGGGATGGAAGGTGAGAGTACTCAAGAGACATGGATTGAAATGGGGGACACATCAAGAGCAAGGTAGAAACCTAGTGTAATGAAAACTCCCAGGAATCTTCTATTAGGGTGGTTCTAGTGAAATCTCCTAGTAATGGGGGATTCAGAGCTTGAACTGTCCATCTTGTGTTACTAGACAAAGCTTCTAGTGAAGTGATTGGAGCATCAACCTAACCACAAAACCTTCAACTTACAATTTTTCCTGCCTGGAAAATGTACTGGGTAAAGGTGATACAGAACTTATGAGGGTGGCCAACAAATGATTGTTCCAAGTTGAGACCCAGGCCACAAGAGGATGTCCATGCTTGACACGGTCTGTAGGATCAGAAACAGAGAATGGATAGCCTAGAGACCTAGGATAAAAACCAAATCAGCCAGAACTTTAAAAAATGTTAATAAAATGATTTATAATGATATTCTGCTATACTCATTGAACTTAGCTTAGCAAAATCATCATCAGAGAGTCCTTATCATGCAACTGATGAGAACAGATTCAGAGACCCACTGTTAAACATTAGTCATAGCTCAGAGTCCTGCAGAAAGTGGGTGAACGAAGATTGCAGGAGCCAGAGGGTTAGGAGGATACAACAAGAAAATGACCCACAGAATAAAATAAACATGGTTCATAGAAGACTAAACCAACAATCAGGTAGACTGTATAGGTTGGTCCTAGGTCCTTTGCATATATGTTATGGTTATTTACCTTGGTGATCTTGTGGGGCACCTAATAGTGGGAATGTATACGTCTCTGACTCCTTTGGCTGTTTCTAGTACACTTTCCTCCTACTGGGTTGCCTCATCCAGGCTTAATATGAGGGTTTGTGCCTAGACGTATTTTAACTTTTTATGCCAAGTTTGGTTGATTTCCCTGGAAGGCCCACCCTTTTCTAAAGAGAAACATAGGAGTAATGGTTCTGGGAGGAGAGTAGGAAGGAAACTGTGGTTGGTATGTAATGTAAGAGAATAAATTAAAACAAAGAAAGCAAAAAAAAAAAAAAAAAAAAAAAAAAAAAAAAGAGCTAAATTTGAAAGCTGTAGGGACAGTGCTTAATTCAGCCAATTGTCTTATAGGAATGGAGTCCAATTTAGCCAAGCACATTTTATTTAGAGCAAAGAAACTATATTGGCTACAGAAAAATTAAAATTTATAGCCATTGTTAACTCCCCAGTTTTATTTTTCATCACAGTTCAATCTATTACTGAAAGCACAAATGTCACATGATAGTGATGGTTGTTATAGAACGGAATATACATTTTAAAAAATTCAGTGTATGAAAATATAGATTTTGCAGAGTAAAATCATTGTATGGTTTTGTTTAGAAATTTCTTTCTGTTATGTATTTCTGCTTCATATGTGTTGGTAACTTATTACTCCATTAATTAACATCCTACTTAGTGAAACTATTGTAAGCATAAAACCTAGTATGAGGAATTCAAATAGTTAATTATCAGCTACTCCACATTGTTCAACACATATACCATAGATGTACACATTATGTTAGTATTGAGTGATGAATGGATTTCAATATATGTATATTTAAATTTTAAATGTTTGAAAAGTATAATTAAAATTAGACACTTGTGCATTTATATCTCTCATTTTAATGATTATCTTTTTATACAAATTAAGCAACTGATTTATGTTCCATCCTCAAATCTGTTTCCATATTTTACACACATGTAATCTACACAATTTTCCTAATTAATTATGCTGGTTTCATATTCAGTGATGTTATGCTTAAAATGTCCTTGATTTCTCAAATTCTTAGTTCAAAATTGAATCCCCATTGTATTAGAGCAAAAGTGTTAGTAAAGGGAATTTTTTGGAGGTGATTTGGTCATCACAAGTGGAATTAGTACACATATAATAAAGGCCCACACAGAGGTCTTAGTCTTTAATACAAGAAGAGGACACAGAGAGAAGATACCATGTATGGAGCAGGAAATGAGTCTTAACAGAAATGAGTTTACCAGTGTTTTGATCATGAACTTCCCAATTCCAAATCAGTGACTCGTAATTTCTGTCATTTATTAGCTGGCCAGTCTATGGCATATTGTTTTAGAAGCTCCAAAATTTGAAGACTAAGTTACTATTCCCTTTTTGTGTTTTTAGTTTTTTTTTCCTTTGTTTTCTCCTTTCTTTTCTTTTTTCATTTTCTTTCTTTTATCTTTTCTCTGTCTAGCCCTGGTGATCCTAGATCTCACAGATCTCACTTTGTAATCCAGACAGGCCCTGAATTCAGAGATCCATCTGCGTCTGCCTCTTGCGTGCTAAGATTTAAGGAATGTATTGAAAGGAATGTGATGAGGCTATGACCTGGCTCCAAATTGCTCTTCAATGACAGATATTTGAGAAAGAAAAAATCGAAAAGAAAATGCCAAATATCAGCCCACTTATGACAATAAAAAACAGGATATTGATAATGATCAGACTATCATAAACATTTTATGCTAATAAATCTAGAATGTACTTCTGGGTCTTGTCTTCTCTCAGTCCACCAAAGGTATGTTTATTAAAAAATGTTTGTAGAAAGAAGAAAGCATTCACTGTGCTTGGAATGCCTGTGGAATTTAACTGTCAAAATGTCTTTGAGATTTACTTTATGTGTCACAGTTACCTATACGAGAGAACTTCAGCAACAGTGTTATCACATCACCGGTATTACATTTATTATTATGATCGTTTAAGAGGTTGATATCATACAGATATCAATTACAATAAATAAATAGGACTTGGGCTCAGATAAAATACAATGGAAACCTTTTTTTACTATTAAAATCTGACAAGTGTGTCTGGAGTGATGACTTAACGATTAAGACCACTGTCTGCTCTTTAAGAGGATCTTGTTTTAATTCTCAGCACCCATGTGGCAGACCACAATGACTTGAAACTCAAGATACAAGAGACTAAATGACTTATTCTAGCACTAGGCCTCTACCGGTACCATACACTATATAGATTGTACATAGACATACACACCCAATACATATGACACAAAGTAAAATTTAAACAAAATGAGTTTACCTCAGTGTATAGGTCTGATTACAATGGTTTCCTTAATACTTCCCATTTCTTTATGTTTTTACATTACTGTATCTTTATTGAGGTTATCATATAACATTAATTAGATAAATGCCCTCCATGAGCAAGAGTTTGCATCAAGAAAGGAGAAAATTGGATATTTATATGTTTTACCACAGGTAAACATGGTGAATTATACTTTTAATTGTGTAGATAACAGTCAAGAATAATACCCATGTGTAATACAAAGAAAATCAACTTATGTACATGGCAGCATCAAGAATATTCTAGTGCCCTTTGTAATGTTATATAATAATGCAATAGCCAGTCAGGGCAGTAAAAGGAACCAGGCATTTTGCTGTTTCTACTGTCTCAATTGTACTTTTTCTCTGAGCTAGGTTTGAACTAAGAAGTGACCCGATTGTGATGTCATGATAGGTACAGGTAATAACAATGTGATAAATCCTATACCATTCCAGAAGTGCTCTGTGTTCTCTTTCACATGTGGTTTCTAGCCAATAATTTATTTTATTATCATGCCAGGCGAAATGGCCACAGAAATAGGAAAAAGATCCCTTGAGTTTAAAGCATTGGATGGGAATATAAAATAATACTCACATATTTTCTCTGGGCATGTCATTCCCTTTATTAAACTTTGCCATTTTCTCTAGATTAGTTATTTCTTCATATTATCATGCTCTCACTTCATAGGATTTGCCTCCCCATGACATTTTCCCTACCAGAACTTACTAATGAATTATAATTAATTTATATGAATGTAATGAACTATAAAGCAACAAAACAAGAAGGATAATGGAAAAAAAACAAAGCTTAATGTGTAAATTGTTCTAAAATAAATTATCAAGATAGAGTTATAATAATATATATTTCAATATAAATATAACAGGTTAATTTATAAGATATTTTCCAATGAAAGAAGATAGTGTGTCTATATCCAAGATGACTCAATTTTATGATGATCTTAAATAGATTTTTTTTTTGTAAGTTTTGGTCCTGGTTAAGATAATTTCATTAAGAATTTTGATCACACTGGTATTTTATATATTTTCCTAATGTATCAATAACTGTCTCATTAAAGACAACAAAATAAAATGTCATATTTTCTTGTATTGTGATACCTCAGAAACTGTCACTGAGACACATATTAGAATTTAAATAACTTAAATCTCAGGTTATTTCAAGGAAATAGAATAAACAAGAAAAAAACAAACAAAAATTTGGAGAAATGAACAAATCTCTTAAAGGAAATACAGAAAGCCAAGAAAAAAAATTAAAACAGGTAAAGGAAACGGTCCAAGACTTGAAAACTGAAATAGAGACAATAAAGAAAACACAAACTGAAGGAATGCTGGAAATAGAAAAACTTGGCAAATGGTCGGGAAGCACAGACAAAAGCATTACAAACAGAATATAAGAAATGGAAGAGAAAATCTCAAGTGCTGAAAATAAACTAGAGGAAATAGATTAGTCAACCAAAGAAAATCATAACTCCAACAAATCCTTAACACAAAATATCCAGGAAATGTGGGACACTGTAAAAGGCCAAACCTAAGAACAATTTTGGCCCTTATTATAACTAAGGTCAATATGTTTATTAATAAAATACATGAAATGCATTACCATGCTTAATGTTTTTGTAAATATAGTCAGGGTGTTTTAATTTTGAGTAATAAAATTTATCATGTGTTTTCTCTAATACAATATCACAAATGTAAATTAAGACATGAAAATCTAAATTCTGTCAGGCTCAATGTTCTTTTTAAACACAGAGTATTCAACTCCACTACCTATGAAAACACCTGTATATAACATCAATGAAGAATTAATAAAATTGTTGTGAAAAGCATCAAAATAAATAATTAAATATCTCTACTGGTATGTGACTTCCTGGCACAGAGATTTGTGATTTTAAACTATGGATACATTTCAGAACCAATTTGATATACCCTTACCCATCTTAGAGACTTTCTTTTCTCTGAGAAGATTTTGGAGATTATAAACTAATGAATTTGTTTACGTCTTCATTAAGTTCCCATTACACAGCTGTGCATTAGACAAAATAGGTATTAACATGTCATATCATTTGACACATCTTTTCAGTTCCTTTATTCTTTGAAGTTTAAAGGACCTATGAGCTTATGAACTGTCCAGAGTGGACCTAAAGCTTAGGTATTAACCAGTCATACACTTGTTCTGCTTTCCTATTGCTGGTGCTCTGCATTCTCTCTTGGTAAATCTGAATTCTATCAGAATATTTTTTTTGGTAGGGGGTGCTTGTTACCGGTAAAAGAGTAGCAGTAAACTTACTTCAGCTTTACCTAAGAATAATCATGATGCATACCATAATTTAGCAACTTACACACGCCATCATTACCTGTCAGTGATGAAAGATTAGAGAGACAGGAGACACAATATGTCTCTTGCATTCATGACCTCACAGTAACTGTGGATACCCAGACAAGACCTTCATAAGATTACCTAAGATTGGGAATGCAGACATCCAATCATGTATAACAGAGTAAGAGGGGGAATACTGAAGCCTTCACTCATCTTGAGTAGCTACAGCTAGTTAATGGTTGTTGGAGAGTAGTTTGAATCAGATTTCACAGTTTTATACCTCACTGGTAAATTGCCCTTGCAATTAAGGTTTGACTGAAAGAGATGAACCAAGCAGCTTTGTGAAGTATAATTCAGAGAGAAACTGAACTAAAATATATAGAAAGCTAGACCTGCCAGTTAAGAAAAATTTATTATAAAAATGATAGGATTTAGCTATTTGTTATCTATTTAAATAAAATACTTCAAATGTCTTTTTATTGTATTGCTTCTCATTTTAATTACATCACTTGGTTCTTATGTGAGTGAAAGAAACAAAATTATTTTTTAAATGTAAATAAAGCTCCCTATCCTATAGGAACTAACATTATCAAATTCCTTTGAATTAGAGCCTATTAATGTAGCAACATTTCTTTTGTTCTTACAAAGTGAAATTACAATTTTAAAATATACTTCTTTTAGCAAAAATAACACGTGATATAACTCATATGGGTTGAGATTTCTAGATGGGAGAATGACTGACTATTTTGCTAGGATCGCTTGACAAGAGAAATATACTCTAGTCAAGGACTGAAAGCCAATGATAGACCCGAACCCCTACCTCATTTCTCAAGCATCTGAATAAAACATCTTAAATGAGTGGCCAGGAGAAATATCTAGAATTAAAATTCCCTCATAAAAAAACCATATAACATGTTTCTGTATAGATGTATAGAATCAAGTTCAGAGATTAATGATATATTTTAACTCTACCACAAAAATTCAGCTACTATCTATTTTTTCAGTATGAATTTTCCTATCAGTATTTAGGTTCTGTATCAAGTAGAACTGACAATCAACACTTTAGTTTATTCAATGAAATTAAATAAAATTTAGGGCCCAAAAGTTGCTTCTCGGGTTAATATCGTGAAAAAGTAGATAATGTGCTAAGAGAAAGGGCATACCCAGGAGGCATCTGGCAGGTATAGCCAAGGCAGGTTATAGTATCTTTAGCACTACATCTGTTTATTTCAGGTGCCTCATTAACACAGTAGGTAATCTGTCAATTTCATACATCTGTTTCCTTCCATATGGGCAGACACAGATTGTATAATGAACGAGATGTCAAAAATCTCACAAATTAGGTTCTAATTCTAGCAATCTACAAGTATACCAGTTCGCCAAGATATAGACTCTAGATCATATATATATATATATATATGAAACAAAACATAGTTTGAGGTTTATTTAAGGAATAGATAAAATATATAATTCATGAAAGACATTTAGGACTGCACCTAGAATATAATCATTAAGCAAATAGTGGTTATTTTCATATTAATAATTATGCTTCAATTAAATTTTCACTTAAACACAAATACTATAAAATCATCTTATTCCAATAAGAGTAACTAGAATTTCTTAAATTATATAAAAATTTAGAATAGAAACTTATAAGCAATAGAAGTGAATACAATAAGTGAATTATGGCCTGGTGTTGCTGGAAACATGCCTGTAATCCCAGACCTCATGAGGCAGAGGCAGAAAGATCTCTGTGAGTTCGAGGCCAGCCAGGTCTACAGAGCTAGTTATAGGACAAGCTTCAAAGTAATACAGAGAATCCCTGTCTCGAAAAACCAAAAGAAAACAAATAGACAAAAAACAAACAGGAGTGAATTCTATCAAGAAAGCTGTGTGGCATGATGTAGAATGCATTTAGTACCAGCACTCAGGAGGCAAAGGGAAGCAGATCTCTATGAATTCTAGGCTACTCTGCTCTACAGAGTAAGTTAATGGCCAGCCGGAAGTACAAAGTGAGAAACTGTCACAAATAAGCAAGCACATAACCAACACCAATAAAAACTTAATGAAGCTCTAACAAAGAAAATATAATACCATACTGTCCTCAAACTCACAGATACCCTCCTGCCTCTGCCTCCCAAGTGCTGGGATTGAAGGCGCACTCCACAAATGACTGGCTTGAAAATGTAAAACTACAGGGTTTTTGGATATATGTGTATATTATTTTACATTTCAATCCTAGTTCCCTCTCCTGTGCTCCCCAACACCCATACCATCCCATTCTCACACACACTCCACAGGGAGGATGAGACCTTCCAGGAGGGATCGTCAAAATCTGTCAAGTCATTTGGACTAGGGTCTAGGCACTCCCTCATGCCTCTAGGCTAAAGGAGTATCCCTCCATGGGGAATTTCTTCCCAAAGTCCTTTCCTGAAACAGGGATAAATCCTGGTTTCACTGTCAGAGTTCTTTAGACTGCTCAGGTCTTCTAATTGAGACCCATGTTCAGGGGGTCTGAGTCAGTCCAATTCTTGTTTCCCATTTATGACCTCCCCCTTGTCCAGGTCAGCTGTCTCTGTGGGTTTGTGTAGCCTGGTCTTGACCCCTTTTCTTTTCACTCCTTCATCACTGAAACTGGATTATAGGAGTTTGGCTCAGTTAAACTACATGTTTAAATATTGCATGATCATGGAATACCAATGTTGGCTAGCTAGAGACATTTTGTAATTGGATCAATGAAACTAATTTTATATTATTCTATATATATATCCTCATAATTAAATTATGGTTTTCCTTTAGCAATCTAAGGCACACAAAGTTTTATGACCCAAGTTAGTAAAACTTAACAAGTATGTGATTAAAAAAAGAAACAAACCCTCCTAATTATCTGATTTGTGGCATTTCCCTCCTATAGTTTCCTTATCTGTCAAACTATGAAATGCAATTGATACCCTTTAGCACTTCTGAGAGATGAACATCTAGGTTTCTACAAACATATTTCTGTTTAAATATTTGCAAAACAGTGAACACTGTAACCACAGCCAGAAAAAAGTTTAGAGTTGTATATATGATAAATAAATTAGTATTTCAATTTAAATAAAGAACATACAGTAGGCAGGGTTAGGTAGTCTAAAAGCTCTGCAAATAAAAAGACATGAGTTTGGGTCCCAGAACCTATGTAAATATTGGCGCAGTACCTTAAGTTGTTCCTAGTGCCTCTGTGGGAAGGTAGGTGGTAGAGAGATAGGAAGCATGTAGGGCAGACAGTATGGTGTACTTACTGAAAAACAATGGAGAAAGAAGAGGACCTTCACACACATATACACAGATCTACACACACACCACAAAAAAAGGAAGGAAGGAAGCAAGAGAGGAAGGAAAAAAAGGAAAGTATCTATATTAAATATTATATTCCTACTTCAAACACATAAAATGTTTCCCAAAATTATAGTGATAAGACACAATGCAAATAGAAACCCAATTCAATACTATATCACAATATCCAGAACAACAAAATTAATCACTAATAACACTAATCTCTAAAAATTCCATCTCCAATTTTCATAGAACGAGTGTGGCTTAGTAAATTTGTTTCCATACCTTGAGAAATTGCATGACATTATCATTTAAAGTTGATTATCTAGGTTTCTATGATGTAACACTTTCATTTTCAGCATCCATGTAACAATAGTAGGAGTACTCATGAAAAATAATTATGGGTCGATCAGAGTGGTTTTTAATAAGAGTTTCACAAAAGATGCAATCCAATGTGTATATTTGTGCAAAGGCACATTGCCTAGAGCTAATAGTGATTCCATGTCAAGCATAAACATATACATGTACAGGAAAAAAATCTTATCATATATCGAGGACCTTATACAATTTTAGAAACTCTCTGTCCTAATCTATGATGTGTTAAAAGTCAATATAATATGTCTTTTGTGGGAGAATATTGGCTGAGGTAATGTAAAATTAGGATTTTCATATACTGGCAATATTCACTTCTTGACCTTGGCAATCATGGAGCTTTGTTCACTGTGAAAATGTACTTATTGATTATATCACATGAAGGTGTATGTAAAGTTCAGCAAAACATTGTAAAAAGCTTGAAAGAAGTTTTATTCTTTCATTGTAAAGGGAAATAATTCCATTAATAAATTTTGGGATTTTTTCCTTCTCTTTGTCTCTATCTTAACTACTTCATGAATCATAGCTGGATATGAATAGAGGCATCTGACATGAAGACTCAATGAAATCTACTTGGGGAGTGGGGAGAAAGTACAAATGAGGATAATGTTTTTTTAGAATGATAAAAAGGAAGTACATACATAAAAATGGCACAATTAACCCATTTTACACCAATTAAAAGTAAATAATAAAAAGAAACATAAACTTGCACATATACATTAACATACATTATATATAGTGAAGGGATGAAAGGAGTAGAAATAGAGAAGTAAGTATGAGCCAGATGTTAGAGAGGGTTTGCTCAAAGATGTGCTCTTTGAGAGAGTATGTACTGGCTTTCTCATTTGGCAGAAAATATCCTGTTTATGATACATTCCAAACTAAAATGCAAGTTTATATCTTAAAATTTTTCCTAGTAGAAGTTATAATGGTAGCTGATGTCCACTTTAACTGGGCCATCAAATTATAAAACAATAGCCAGTCAAAATTTCTTCATGTCACAAGTATATAGCAACAGGCCTATCCTAAAGATGATGTCATCCCTCTACCTTTTTTTATAATCACTCATGCTATGATGGATTTACCTATAAACACTGACAAAATATTTTCAGTTGGCTTCTAGTTAAAACACCAACTTAAACCAATGTAAAATAACTGTCTCTAAATATAGCATAGGAAAGTGTTTCCAAGGATAAATACACTAACTACCAATAATAGGAAAGACACTATTTCCCCTTGCTTATTATACAAACTGTGTAGGCCCATAAACACTGTATGTTTAAGGCTTCCTATGTGTCTGTGAATGACTTACAACAGTTCATTCATTCATTCCTCTCCTGCTAGGTTTGATGCTAGTGAAGCTGAGTAGCAGCTGTTAGCTCCTGTGATCCTTTGAAATTGTGAATTTATCCTTTACTTTGAATTATCAGTTTTCATCATGTTTGGTCTTTTTCCATTCAGTTCTTACTCTGTCCTTTGATGGATTCACAAGTTCTACCATATACCTGAATCTAGAAACCCAGAAATCCTCTGTCTCTTGCTAAACTGTTTTTATTTGTTTCCCTGTCTGGATCTGCAGTTGGTGTTACTCCCTGGCCAGCTGTCACTATAGATATTTTCCCCTTTTTATCCACATAAAGCACAGCCATCTGTAAATGCTCAAGGACCACATCTTAGGACTCTTGCTCCAGCACCAAGCCTAGCTGATAGAATTTACCAACAAACATTTGTTACATGATTGGAAAAGCTGCAGAAACAGCCTGTCACTTGAATTGGTGTGCTCTAATCATGCTCCGGGTCAACTAATAGAGAAATAGCCTCAGTTTGATGTCACCATTACCACCAGAAGCCCCCTGTGAGTGGCTAGGCAGCCACAGAGAGAGAAACTTGCAAATCCTGATCACTATACTAGCATTTACATCATGGGAGGGCTGGCTTTTACTCAGTTTTCCTTTATCCTTGTAACAACAACAACAACAAAAAAAAAATGGATTTTGTACCTACCCTAAATACATAAAACATCAGGTGTGTATTAGTGTCAATTTCCATAACCTACTTTATTGCTGTTTGCCAACAACAATAAAGTAGGTTATGGAAACTGACCTAGGATGTAACAAGAAAGCGAGACCAGAATGTGAAGTCTTTACAATGATTGATCTGGAGAGATTTGCTAATGAGTGACAAGGACCTACCTAAAAAGGAATGATACTGGTAAGATTATCCACCCCACTCTTCTTCTTACTATTTTATATTTAGAAATTTGTCACTAGATAGGTAAATAATACTAATATCTCTTTTTGGAAAACATGTAAGTGCCTTTTACCTTCAAGTATAGATGGACAGTTTTTGTACTGCACAAATGTGTTGACAGCCATGTCCCAATTTCTCTATGAAATGCTGCTCCTTCCATCTTATTTTCTTCTTTATTTACTGCTATAGTGTGTGCTATCTTCCTGATAATAGCCTTTAGTTTATACCCCCAAGTCTAACAAAATAGTTTGTGGTGGCTATTCATGTTACATGTAAATTTGCCTCATTAGTTAAGCTGAAGTTGTCTACAATAGCAGCGAACAATTTTGTGTTTAAAAGTGTACTATCTGCAGAAATCATGTTTGCCTGGAAACTAATAATGCCTATAGGTTAAAATGTGTGGAGTTGTAAAAAAGGTTTTCCTTTAAATTCATTTTTCCTTGTAATTACTCAAAGTGTCATTGAGACATTATAGTTAACTCCATTTGTTTTAGATTTACTTTAAAGTCATTGTGAACAAGTTTGGAAGGCATCATCTTAACTTTTATTAACATCTACCAGAGTTGATTAAGTTTGTGGAAAGTTATCAACAAAGAGCATCTATAAATCTCTTCAGCTCAGAGCATATACAATGAAAGGGTATAGCTTCTTTAGTTTAAACCTTTGAAAGTTATAACCTGACAGTAATAAACAATACATAAATATCTGCTAATTTGATCATAAACATTATGACTTTAAATGAAAATTTCCTCAACCACTAAAGTATTATTTTTTTCAAGATCAAATTAGGAGTTTTATCAATTTGTAATGATTTTATTGTTTATTTGTCTTGACAATAAAATGTGGTATCAGTGTATCATGATTTCAGAAAGTTAAATGTTAACACTCAAGCTATAAACAAGAGATTCTTTTTGTATGGAATAAAACTACTTTCAAGTATATATATATAAATAACCTAAAAGTAAGGACTTATATTTATCTCCATATTTTCTAAGCACAAATTAAGAGAATGAAAAAGTAAGTAATTTGAAAACCAATTAATGAAATACATTTAAACTTCTATGGGGTGTTGCGTTCTTAATTTGCCCTATGTTTTGGCAGTATTAAAGATGTTCCCTTGGTCCTCACACACATTTGGTAAGCACTCTTTCAATGACAAACAACCTATTTCTTTTTATTATTTTAATAAGAGAAAATAAAACTTGCTAAACTGAGAACATGCTCAGGTTTCAGGTAAATACTACCTTTTGACATCCTTCCCTGTATTCTTTAGCAGAAAGAGGCCTAAAGGGAATACACAGAAGGGTAACTGTGCTTTCATAATTCCATAAGATGCAAGTCATTGTGAGACATTCCAACTAGTGTAAAATACTCTAATCCAGGGAACCAAGAAAGCAATAATCTCTTTAAGGATCAAGCTACCTGAGAACAGTGACAGCAACTAAATTGCCAGAGTTACAGCCTTCCCCTTATCAATTTCAGATAAGATGAATGCATCTTTTCTAAATTGCAAAAAGGAAATCCACCATGAAAAAAATCTGTGTGACTTCTATTACATAGTTTTCACTGGATGTTGGAAGTAACACTTTAAAAAAATTTACAAAAACACACTTTAACACACACACACACACACACACACACACACACACACACACACACACACACACACACCAAACAGACAAAAACAAGAAACAGCCAATTGAAACCTCCCTGAACAACTTTTTTTCTAGATTGGCTTGTTTGCTTTTCCCCAGCTTCATCCTTTTCTTCTGAGAGTTTCCTTCTTTCCTCCATATTCCAAAGCCATAGGAAGAATTTCCCTCAGTCCCTTAAAGCCTTGTATCTGTTACCATAGAGACAGACATCACAAGATAGCTGTTCGTAACATTTTCATGGAAATAAAACAAAAATCCTAAGGGTTTTACAGGAAATTTCAGTGTTATTTGTAAAAGAGATGATGTTTCCTAGAAAAAGGATGTAGGGATTTTATACTCAAAAATATAAAGTGGTGGAAGTAAACTATATTTCTGTTTACAATATAAATATGGACTACCATATGAAATAAACTCCTTACCTTATCCACCTCAGTTAAGGAAAATATTTTGTAAATGTCTTATTGCTAACTTTTAATTCTAGAATAGCTGGTCAATCCTTTACAATCATTATTAACTGTCCTTTTAAGATGTTGTACATTTATTCTTATCTTTATAGACTTTAATCATTCCTAGAATACATTTCATCAAAAATATTTTCATCATTTTACAATAGTAAATGAACTCCAGAACTCGACAATTAAAAATCCTAGCACATTTATAGACATTAGAAGGTAAAAATGGGTAATTGCAAGATATGATGTGGATTCCATTTGCTCAACCATGTCTGCCATTCATGTGTTTTTTAATCTTAAGTTACTGAAATTACACCTTAGAGAATAGAGACTATTAATACCAAAACAAAACACAAAAGAAAAAACTCAAAGCAAAAAACCCTCTTGCCATTCTGCATCCTATCATACAAGTAGATGATGGGACACAGATCAAATATTGCAGAGACCTTCTAGGTCCTTTCAGCAACATCAAAGTTTTCTCTGTAACTATAATCATTTAATAAACTCTCATGAAGATCATTCTATCTTTAAATAAAACATTTGATATTTGCTCTATTTTTCAAGTGTTTTACATTAATACGATGGATGACCTCAATTTCAGTTTGTAATGCTCATTGACTTTTGTTTTTCTAGCTATTTGAGTCAAGGAACAATTCTCAAATTTTTATTTTAGTCTTTATAGAATGTAGGCAAGCTTTTACTCTTTAGGAATAGAGATTAAGTATTCTGCTTTGTGGCCCATGTAACTTCTTCCTCAATAGTTAATCACTATTTGTAAATGAAAGTAGCCATAGTTTCTGTAAAAACCAAATGTGTGTGATTAATCGCCATTAAAAATTCATAGACCCTAAGTTGGTATTTTATATGTCAAGAGTCTTATTTAAATAAACAATTTAGAAATATGAAAAAAAATCTTAGCTGGCCAAAAGGAAGTTTGTGTGATATATTCTCCTTTATGAATGGCTTAATGAGAGCAAATTATGCTAAAAAATCAGTGTCTTTTTTGTCTTTGACTCTTCTCTCATGGAATGATAAGTCTCATAGATACTTAGCATTCAAAATGATATTAGGCACATTTAAAGAATACATTTTATCAGTGTGTGTGTGTGTGCATACGTGCACATGTGTGTATGCAGGTGACCAAATACTTTAGAAAAGGACATCCGATCACCGAGAAATGAAGTTATAGGTAATTGTAATCCATCATGTGTACTCTGGGACCTGAAACCTGTCCCCCTTCCATAGGTCTTAACTACTAAGCTATATCTCTAGCCCCAACTTCAGGCAATTTTATTTTCCCTTTACTCTTATTGAACATGTGAAGAAGTTCAGCATTTCACAAAGTAGTAAAATTTTTGCTTACACCATTACTTAAAAGTAGCTTTCTCTTCATCTTTTGTCCCAGAGATTTGTAAAGGTGTCTAAACTCTTACTTATTGGTAGACGTTTATTCATCCTTATTCCTTCCAGAATTCTTCAATCTTTCACTTTTCTAAGTATAGCCAATGTCTAATGAGTGTTATAGTTTCTAGAAAACTTTAACCACACATGTTTTCTAAAACAATGGAAACTATTCACAAATGTTCCATTTATTTCGAATTTCGTTTTCCTTTTTAAGAAATTTTTTCATACTGGGACTCAGGCCAGCCTTGAACTCATGGTATAGCCCTTACTCTTTTCAAACTCATGAAAAACTTTCTGATTCATCTTTCCAAATACTGGAATGCAGGTGTTTTGTTTACTTTTTAAGCAAACAGGTGCAATATTGCATTTTAGGAATGAATTTTGTAGCCATATGAGATTATGGCCATTTAATTAATGAATTATCATTAAGTTTTAACCCTCTTACAGTGTGACATTTTAAATATCATAGTAGAATTTTCTATTTATTCCATTAAATTTGTTTTGGGGAGCTGAGTATAACCAGTGCTCAGGAGGTAAAGGCAGTACACTCCCAAGTTTCAGCTTAGCCTGAGCTAGTTGGAGTGAAACTACTACTTAACACTAAATCAAACAAAATCAAATCAGTAAAACAAACAAACCCCAAATTGGATTTTGACTTTATTGGTTTCTTTAGGTGGTCATATCCTTTAGCTATTTTCAAATTCAATGTATTTATTTGTTCTTCTTTAAAGTAAGGTATGTATTTCTATTTTTTAGGATCTGCATATTAATATTTCACAGAATAAGGCTCAAAAACATGATCAAAAGGCACATTCCTACAGATGGGGCTCGGATCATAGAGAGCCAGTTTCCTGGAGCTCTTACAATTGTCCTATGTAATGATTTCTTTGCATTTGACAATATAATAAGCTGACTTACCAGATTATTATATCTCACAATAAGCATTTCATTATCCTGTCTGTATGTGCATCATCAGTAACATTACCAAGTCTAGGTAACAGAACATTGAAGAATGGTGACTGCAATTCCCTCTGCTAGACCACAATATCTTCTTCAGAAGTACCTAATTAATACTAGTGAGGGAAAATATTGCTTAATTTTTAGGAAATTATTTCAAGTAACAAAGAGTTATTTAGTCCTCCCACCTTATTTATGTACTTTCAGTTTTTAAGTTTTGCTTTCTATCTCCCAGACAAATTAAAAATCCTGTATTTTTATGTTTAAAAAATAAGAAACAATTCAAGGTTGTGTGCATACCTGTTTGTAATACCCCCCCGTTTGTGTACATGCTTATGTGGTCTGTTTCTTTTTGTCTCTTCATTCTTAAAAGATGGATGGCTAAAAAATGGGAGACTAACAGGATTGGGGGAGGGCTTTCAAGCATATTCCTTAGCTGATAGTGTTTCCTCGAGCTCATCTTTCTGGATGAAGTACAGCACACTGGAAAGGCAGCAACTGTATGACAAGTAGGGGGTTTCACTGGACAGAGTCTTCACTGAGAGGGAACAAAAGGTGAATTTTTGGAATTGAAAAATAGTGTTGCTCCACGAGATTTTCACCTAAAGAATCAAATAATTGTTTTCTAACACAAATATTGTAGAGGAAAAAAAATATAATGTGCGATTGTATACAAGTGTGGAAAATCAACAGACATTAAACAAATCTGTCTATTTTGGCATTTGGAAATGTATGTAAACATTTATAGCCTTTTCATTTTGTCGCTCCTGTCTTTCAGACTCTCTTTTTTATATGCATTTTATTTTTAAATCTCATGTTCCCTTCCATATCACTCCAGAAGACACAGAATTAAGCATTAGGGATTTGGAGACTGCACATGGTCTCTCTTAGCATGCTGACTGTATTCCAGTGCCAGAAAGACTAGCAAGCATTTCAAACTCT